>NC_137346.1:38440255-38720694 GCF_965287045.1 Carcharhinus amblyrhynchos | reverse complement strand
ACACACCCTGACACACACACACACACACCCTGACACACACTCACCCCGACACACACACACAAACACACACCCTGACACACACTCACCCTGACACACACTCACCCTGACACACACACGCCCTGACACACACACGCCCTGACACACACACACCCTGACACACACACACCCTGACACACACACACACCCACACCCTGACACACACACACACCGTGACACACACACACACACCCTGACACACACGCACACACCCTGTACACACTCACCCTGACACACACACACACACAGACACACACACACACACACACACCTGACACACACACACCCTGACACACACACACCCTGACACACACACACACCCTGACACACACACACACCCTGACACACACACACACCCTGACACACACACACACCCTGACACACACACACTCTCACCCTGACACACACACACCCTGACACACACTCACCCTGACACACAAACACCCTGACACACACACACACCCTGACACACATTCACCCCGACACACACACACAAACACACACCCTGACACACACTCACCCTGACACACACACACACCCTGACACACACTCACCCGACACACACACTCACCCTGACACACACACTCACCCTGACACACACACACACACTCACCCTGACACACACTCACCCTGACACACACACACACTCACCCTGACACACACACACACTCACCCTGACACACACACACACACACCCTGACACACACACACACACACCCTGACATACACACACACACCCTGACACACACTCACCCTGACACACACACAACCCCTGACACACACACTCACCCTGACACACACTCACCCTGACACACACTCTCACCCTGACACACACTCTCACCCTGACACACTCTCACCCTGACACACACTCACCCTGACACACACTCACCCTGACACACACACACAAACACACACCCTGACACACACACACCCTGACACACACTCACCCTGACACACACTCACCCTGACACACACACACACTCACCCTGACACACACACACACACCCTGACACCCTGACACACACACACACACCCTGACACACACACACAAACACACACCCTGACACACACACACAAACACACACCATGACAAACACACACACCGACACCCTGACACACACACACACACCCTGACACACACACACACACCCTGACACACACACACACACCCTGACACACACACACAAACACACACCCTGACACACACACACAAACACACACCCTGACACAGACACCCTAACACACACCCTGACACACACACACAGACACACCCTGACACACACACACATCTGACACACACACACACACACCCTGACACACACACACAAACACACACCCTGACACACACACACACACCCTGACACACACACACACACACACATCTGACACACACACACACACTGACACACACACACACACACACTGACACACACACACACACACTGACACACACACACACACACTGACACACACACACACAACCCCTGACACACACACACACTGACACACACACACACTGACACACACACACTGACACACACACACACTGACACACACACACACTGACACACACACACACAACCCCTGACACACACACACACAACCCCTGACACACACACACACAACCCCTGACACACACACACACAACCCCTGACACACACACACACAACCCCTTACACACACACACACAACCCCTTACACACACACACACAACCCCTTACACACACACACACACAACCCCTGACACACACACACACACAATCCCTGACACACACACACACAACACAACCCCTGACACACACACACACACAACCCCTGACACACACACACACACAACCCCTGACACACACACACACAACCCCTGACACACACACACACACAACCCCTGACACACACACACACACAACCCCTGACACACACACACACACACAACCCCTGACACACACACACACACACAACCCCTGACACACACACACACACACAACCCCTGACACACACACACACACACAACCCCTGACACACACACACACACACACAACCCCTGACACACACACACACACAACCCCTGACACACACACACACACACACAACCCCTGACACACACACACACACACACAACCCCTGACACACACACAAACACCTGACACACACACACACAACTCCTGACACACACACACACAACTCCTGACACACACACACACAAAACCCCTGACACACACACACACACAAAACCCCTGACACACACACACACACACGCAACCCCTGACACACACACACACGCAACCCCTGACACACACACACACGCAACCCCTGACACACACACACACGCAACCCCTGACACACACACACACGCAACCCCTGACACACACACACACTCACCCTGACACACACACACACACTCACCCTGACACACACACACACACTCACCCTGACACACACACACACACACACCCTGACACACACACACACACCCTGACACACACACACACACCCTGACACACACACACACACACACCCTGACACACACACACACACACACCCTGACACACACACACACACCCTGACACACACACACACACCCTGACACACACACACACACCCTGACACACACACACACACACCTGACACACACACACCCTGACACACACACACACACACCCTGACACACACACACACCCTGACACACACACACACCCTGACACACACACACACACCCTGACACACACACACACCCTGACACACACACACACACCCTGACACACACACACACACCCTGACACACACACACACACCCTGACACACACACACACCCTGACACACACACACACACCCTGACACACACACACACACCCTGACACACACAACCCCTGACACACACAACCCCTGACACACACAACCCCTGACACACACACACACACCCTGACACACACACACCCTGACACACACACACCCTGACACACACACACACCACCCCGACACACACACACACCACCCCTGACACACACACACACACCACCCCTGACACACACACACACACACACAACCCCTGACACACACACACACACACACAACCCCTGACACACACACACACAACCCCTGACACACACACACACAACCCCTGACACACACACACACAACCCCTGACACACACACACACAACCCCTGACACACACACACACAACCCCTGACACACACACACACAACCCCTGACACACACACACACAACCCCTGACACACACACACACACACACAACCCCTGACACACACACACAACCCCTGACACACACACACACACAACCCCTGACACACACACACACACAACCCCTGACACACACACACACACAACCCCTGACACACACACACACACAACCCCTGACACACACACACACAACCCCTGACACACACACACACACACAACCCCTGACACACACACACACACACAACCCCTGACACACACACACACACACAACCCCTGACACACACACACACACACACACCCCCTGACACACACACACACACACACCCCCTGACACACACACACACACACCCCCTGACACACACACACACACACAACCCCTGACACACACACACAACCCCTGACACACACACACAACCCCTGACACACACACACAACCCCTGACACACACACACACATACAACCCCTGACACACACACACACCCTGACACACACACACACCCTGACACACACACACACCCTGACACACACACACACACACCCTGACACACACACACCCTGACACACACACACACACACCCTGACACACACACACACACCCTGACACACACACACACACACACCCTGACACACACACACACACACACCCTGACACACACACACACACACACCCTGACACACACACACACACCCTGACACACACACACACACACCCTGACACACACACACACACACACACACACCCTGACACACACACACACACACACACCCTGACACACACACACACACACACACCCTGACACACACACACCCTGACACACACACACCCTGACACACACACACCCTGACACACACACACACACACCCTGACACACACACACCCTGACACACACACACACACCCTGACACACACACACACCCTGACACACACACACACACCCTGACACACACACACACACACCCTGACACACACACACACACACCCTGACACACACACACACACACCCTGACACACACACACCCACACCCTGACACACACACACCCTGACACACACACACACCCTGACACACACACACACCCTGACACACACACACACACCCTGACACACACACACACACCCTGACACACACACACACACCCTGACACACACACACACACACCCTGACACACACACACACACACACCCTGACACACACACACCCTGACACACACACACACACACCCTGACACACACACACACACCCTGACACACACACATCCTGACACACACACACACACACACCCTGACACACACACACACACACACCCTGACACACACACACACACCCTGACACACACACACACACCCTGACACACACACACACACACCCTGACACACACACACACACACCCTGACACACACACACACCCTGACACACACACACACCCTGACACACACACACACCCTGACACACACACACACACCCTGACACACACACACACACACACCCTGACACACACACACACACACCCTGACACACACACACACACACCCTGACACACACACACCCTGACACACACACACACACACCCTGACACACACACACACCCTGACACACACACACACCCTGACACACACACACACCCTGACACACACACACCCTGACACACACAACCCCTGACACACACAACCCCTGACACACACACACCCTGACACACACACACCCTGACACACACACACCCTGACACACACACACACACACCCTGACACACACACACACACACCCTCACACACACACACACCCTGACACACACACACACCCTGACACACACACACACCCTGACACACACACACCCTGACACACACACACCCTGACACACACACACACCCTGACACACACACACACACCCTGACACACACACACACACACACACCCTGACACACACACACACACACCCTGACACACACACACACACCCTGACACACACACACACACCCTGACACACACAACCCCTGACACACACACACACAACCCCTGACACACACACACACAACCCCTGACACACACACACACACACAACCCCTGACACACACACACACACAACCCCTGACACACACACACACAACCCCTGACACACACACACACAACCCCTGACACACACACACACAACCCCTGACACACACACACACACAACCCCTGACACACACACACACAACCCCTGACACACACACACACACACAACCCCTGACACACACACACACACACACCCCCTGACACACACACACAACCCCTGACACACACACACACCCACAACCCCTGACACACACACACACACACAACCCCTGACACACACACACAACCCCTGACACACACACACACCCACAACCCCTGACACACACACACACACACAACCCCTGACACACACACACACACAACCCCTGACACACACACACACACACACAACCCCTGACACACACACACACACACCCCCTGACACACACACACACACACACCCCCTGACACACACACACACACACACCCCCTGACACACACACACAACCCCTGACACACACACACAACCCCTGACACACACACACACACACAACCCCTGACACACACACACAACCCCTGACACACACACACACAACCCCTGACACACACACACACACAACCCCTGACACACACACACAACCCCTGACACACACACACACCCACAACCCCTGACACACACACACACACACAACCCCTGACACACACACACACACAACCCCTGACACACACACACACACACAACCCCTGACACACACACACACACACCCCCTGACACACACACACACACACACCCCCTGACACACACACACACACACACCCCCTGACACACACACACACACACACCCCCTGACACACACACACAACCCCTGACACACACACACAACCCCTGACACACACACACACACACAACCCCTGACACACACACACAACCCCTGACACACACACACACAACCCCTGACACACACACACACACAACCCCTGACACACACACACACACAACCCCTGACACACACACACACACAACCCCTGACACACACACACACACAACCCCTGACACACACACACACACAACCCCTGACACACACACACACACAACCCCTGACACACACACACACACACAACCCCTGACACACACACACACACAACCCCTGACACACACACACACACACCCCCTGACACACACACACACACACACCCTGACACACACACACACACCCTGACACACACACACACCCCCTGACACACACACACACCCCCTGACACACACACACACACACCCTGACACACACACACACCCTCACACACACACACACCCTCCTGACACACACACACACCCTCCTGACACACACACACACCCTCCTGACACACACACACACCCTGACACACACACACCCTGACACACACACACCCTGACACACACACACCCTGACACACACACACAACCCCTGACATACACACACACACAACCCCTGACATACACACACACACAACCCCTGACATACACACACACACAACCCCTGACATACACACCCACACCCTGACACACACACACAACCCCTGACATACACACAGACACACCCTGACACACACACACACACCCTGACACACACACACACCCTGACACACACACACACACACCCTGACACACACACACACACACCCTGACACACACACACACACCCTGACACACACACACCCTGACACACACACACCCTGACACACACACACCCTGACACACACACACCCTGACACACACACACACACACCCTGACTTACACACACACCCTGACTTACACACACAACCCCTGACACACACACACACACCCTGAGACATACACACACACACCCTGACACACACACACTCACACCCTGACACACACACACACACACACACATATTTGAATGACAAGGATGAAAAATCGCAATCCTAATTCCAGGACCCTTTGTGTCCATGGCGACCGGTCTCCATCTCCTAGGAAACTAATCTCGTGGTATTTGAACAATGTAACTATGGTGTTTAATCTCTTGGAGACTGATCTTTTTATCTGCACACAACTCATTCCATCATTACAGCCCCAAAATAGCAAAAAGCAAATCCAACCTCGAGCTCTGCCCACACCAGCATTTCATAACCTCCAGGATTTACTGAAAATTCAACAGCATGGAACATAAATAAAAATCAAGTGACTACACAACACAGAAAAAGCTAATGTGCAACTCTAAATACACCAAGTGTGTGTTTTTCACAATGAATTAGCATAGAGAAACATCAGACTGCGGTGACCAGCTGGGCCCTCTCGTCGCTCCCACACACTTGTGATCTATTGATGCAACCCAAGAAACTCCACATCCCTCTGCTACCCGACACTGAGGCAAGGTGAAGTGATTTAGGGCAAGGATTAAAACAGGAGCCAACTACAATGAGGTCCTTGTGGGTGGGGACTGAGGTTGGGGGTTTGACAGGCTGTGTGAAAGGGAGATTAGATTGATACCTACACTGCTGAACTGGCTCTGCACCAATCGCACTGCTGCAGGCAAGACCAGGCACCTTTGTAAAGCAGATCATTCGGGCCCTCATGTTAGAATGGGTTTCTTCCAAAAAGAAAGAACACAATCCCTTTAAATCATTGCTGCTCAGAATAAAATTCCACTCATTTCTTATTTACCACCAAAGCCACACTTCAATTTTTATCCACAGAATTCCAAAGCACAGGAAGTCTTTGACTAACTTTTTTCCAGTGTGGACTGGCGGTTCCGAAGCCCCTGAGCAACATTAACTCGGGTAACGTGAAGAAAAGCTTGATGGTGCAATATAGAGGGAGAGAAGGCAGATTAGTCCCCACCATTACCCACTGACTGAACAAAAGTGGCTCACTGTCCGGGCCAAGGGAGAGTCTGTTGACTCCTCTTTTTGCCATTTCCAAATAAAATGTTACACGGTCGATAAACAAGGCAAATAGGTTACTGTCAAAGTCAGTTCAAATCCCCAGAGGTTGATGCTGGACAGTGACCTGCTATCGCCCCTGGAGGACTGGGTACAACTCTGGTTAATGTGACATGGAGGATCAACAAGGATCGAGAGACTCGGTATCAGAGGGAGGAGCAATGAGGAACACAGCTGAACTTGAGAGAGTATCTCTAAAAGGAACATATCCAAGTACACAGATAGTTAATGGAGTGAGGGGGGATAGAATTGTAATTCTGGGCCAAACACCATTCTTTCTCTAAATGTTCCACAGGACTTACAGATCACTGAATATCGACAGTGCAGAACAAGGCCATTTGGCCCATCAAGTCTGCACCTAATCTTTGACAGAATATCTTACCCTGGCTCTCTTAGCCACCCTATCCCCGTAATCCCATACATTTACCCCGCTAATCCCCCCCCCTTACACATATTGCGACGTGAAGGGGCTTAATGTATCATGGCCAATCCACCAAACTTGCACATCTTTGGACTGTAGGAGAAAACCGGAGCGCCTGGAGGAAACCCACGCAGACATGGGGAGAATGTGCAAACTTCACACAGACAGCGATCCAAGACCGGAAGAGAAGCTGGGTCCCTGGCGCTGAGAGGCAGTGTGCCACTCGTCAGCATACACCACAACAGAGAATTGTGTGTCTTAACAGAGGGAGGGCTCCAAATGATGAGAGAATATAAATTTGGAAAGCCGTAATGCAGATCCCTGGAAACGTACAGACTGGGAAGGGAAATTCTGTACCACATCCACTCGAGATGGCGAAAGGATCGAGAGGTACAGAAGCTGTCCTCCCAAACCTGGATCAGCATAGAGAATTCCAGCCCTGCAGCGGAATCCAGGAGAGTACAAACTGAGAGTATCAGTGCTAAAACATCCCGGATTCCCCCCGCTACACATTCACACTGGTGTCAAATACACCTCAGCACAAACTGGGTAGAGGGTCTGGGAGACTCGAGTACCTTGAACAAAGATCACACCTGAATTACTGAACACTCAGCATCAAGGGACTGGAGATCACCACAAACAGATTCCCAGCACCCACTTTCTGCATTACAACTAAATAGCAGTTTAGCATTTATCCCTGGCAAGGTTTAACAAGATCATTTTACATAATGAGCTATTTATTATGACTCAGCGATTCATACTTTGGAGTCAGAAAGCTGCACGTTTCAAGCCCCATCTCAGAACAGTACAGAGGGGGTGCTGCACTGTCGGCGGTACAGTTATCCAGACCAGTCGATCCGAGGTGCTCTAAAAGGTGGCCATAAGGGATTTGATCTTTATTCTTTCATGGGTGTAAACAGTGCCGGCAAGGCCAGGATTTGTTACCCATCCTTAACTGCCCCTTGAACTGAGCCACTTCCTCAATCACTTACACAGAATTCCTACAGTGCAGAAGAATGCCATTTGGCCCATCAAGTCTGTACCAACTCTCCAACAGAGCTTCTTACCTTGGCCAACACCCTACCCTACCCCACAACCCCACACATTTACCCCACGATCCCCCTCACACTAAGGGGCACTTTAGCATGGCCAATGCACCTAACCTACATGTCTTTGGAGTATGAGGGGAAACCAGAGCACCCAGAGGAAACCCACACAGACATGGAGAGAACGTGCAATCTCCACACAGACAGTGACCTGAGGCTGGAATTGAACCTGCGTCCCTGGAGCTGTGAGGCAGCAGTGCTAACCACTGTGCCACCATGCCGTCCATCTCAAAGGGATAGTTAAGAGTCAACCACATTGCTGTGGGTCTGGAGTCACAGGTAAGAGTGGCAGATTTCCTTCCTTAAAGGCATTACTGAACCAGAAAAGTTTTTATGACCATTGATAGTAGTTGCCATGGTCACCATTACAGAGACTGGCTTTTAACTCCAGATTTTATTGAATTTAAATTCCACCAGTTGCCAAGGTGAAATTTGAACCCAGTGTCCTCAGCACTAACCTGGGCCTTGGGATTACTGGTCCACTAGCATTGCAACAATGCCATCACCTCCTTCCTCCTCTCCTATATTTCTAAGATGAATAATACAGAGAATCTGGTGAACTGGCGTGATGACAATAACCTCTCCCTCAATGTCAACAAAACAAAGGAGATTGTCATCAGCTTCAGGAGGTGGAGTGGAGAACATGCCCCTGTCTACATCAACGTGGATGGAGTAGAAATGGTTGAGAAGTTCAAGTTTTTGGGTGTCCAGATCACCAGCCTGTCCTGGTCCCCCCATAGCGACACTATAGTTAAGAAAGCCCACCAACGCCTCTACTTTCTCAGGAGACTAAGGAAATTTGCTATGTCCACTACGACTCTCACCAACTTTTACAGATGCTCCAGAGAAAGCATTCTTTCTGGTTGTATCACAGCTCGGTCTGGCTCCTGCTCTGCCCAAGACCACAAGAAACTATAAAGGGTCGTGAATGAAGTCTAGTACATCACTCAACCTCTCATCCATTGACTATCTACACTTCCCGCTGCCTCAGAAAAACAACCAGCACAATTAAGAATCACACGCACCCTCAGAAATACTCTCTTCTACCTTCTTGCATACGGAAAAAGATACAAAAGTCTGAGGTCACATACCAACTGGCTCAAGAACAGATTCTTCCCTGCTGCCATCAGACTTTTGAATGGACCTACCTCGCATTAAGTTGATCTTTCTCTACACCCTGGCCATGACTGTAACACTACATTCTGCACTTTCTCGTTTCCTTCTCTATGTACAGTATGCTTTGTCTGTATAGTGCGCAAGAAACAATATTTTTCACTGTGTACCAATACATATGACAATAATAAATCAAATCAAATCAAAACACGGAGTTCTCTCTGGTGTCCTTGGCAACATTTATCTCCCAACTAACATCACTAAAACCAATGATCTGACACATATGTTCAAGAGGGAGCTGGACATGGCCCTTGCGGCTAAAGGGATCAAGAATATGGAGGGAAAGCGGGAGTGGGATACTGAAAGTGCACCATCAGTCATGACCACATTGGATGGTAGTGCAGGCTTGAAGGGCCAAATGGCCTACTCCTGCACCTATTTTCCGCGTTTCTATGTATTGCTTTTTGTGGGCTCTTGCTGTGTACTTACTCACCACTGTGATTCCTACATTACAACACTCAGAAATATTTCGCTGGCTTTGAAGTACTTTCAGAACTTCCTGCAATCATTCGAGGCGCTATATAAAGACAAGTTATTTCCATTGCATCTGGTCACAGGTTAATTACATCATTCATGGGCCAAAGGGAAGTGTGGTTTGGGGGGGGGGGGGGGGGGGGTGGTGGGAGTGCAGTGAAGGGACATCACACAGCCAGAAATCCTCAATTATCTTACAAACCAGGGCATCCTCTGCAAATACTGATAAGGCCCCCACCCCCGATCCACATGCACCTTATTGCCAATACTGGCACACTCCCAAGAGAGTGGACTTGATACCCCTGAGCAAAAACCCAATGACCAGCAAAAACTTGCCTGCCAGGTCCCCAGGCACACTCTCAGGGACCCCCTTAAATGCCACAGCAGCCACCAAGGAGGAGACAAGACAATCACTGCAGAAACTGTGACTTTAAGAGCCAGCTTGGATAATAACATCCAGGTCAACATATACTAAAAAAACCTCGAGAAGCCGATGACCTTCAGGAACCCCTGGAGTTTACAATTAAAAAGAACTTCAGTCGGGGGGGAGGGGGACACAACTAAAAACATGAACAGAACCAGCATCGAAAGGTCGGGGTTTTTTTAAAAAAAGAGGAACCCAGTCACAGATTAAAAGTGAAATCGGAACAGCGAAAACAATAATTCAGCGATTAGAATTCATAACAAGGTTAACACAACCCAAGTTGGTGAAAGCCGGCACTTTGCAGCAGGGGTGTTGAAAGTGGGAATGTGGGGCTGCTTTTGAGGGGGTGGGTGTGTAATATTCCACATCATTCACAAAAAGAAAGGGGGGGGGGTAATGGTGAATGACCAAGGCAGAGTTGCGGGTTAAGTCTCGGCCTACGGACACTTGTCTGAGACACAGCAAGGACCGCTGTACACAGGTCGGAGCTGGAACTACCAGTGGCTGGAGGGAGGGAAGGGAAGGACGAAGAGGGTCTGGCATAGAGAGAAATGTCAGATTAATTAAAACAGTGGCATTTTCCTTGAAAAAGAGCCTCCCCCTCCCCCCGAAAAGACAAGTGTAAACCCACTCTGCCTGTTCCCTGGCAGGCTAACCCCAGCCAGTCACGTGTCGCCGCAGGATACAAAATGTATCTTTAAAAATAAATGCAACATTGTGACAAGTTGCTTGTTTCCTTTTTTTGTTACCTTTAAATTTGGAGGACCCACCACAGCGTTGATTCTTCTTCCAAACCAAAAACCTCTCACACACAACCAAAAAAAAACACACACAGGAGTTCCTTCTTTAAAATAAAAAAACTTCCCAACGTCCTAGTGTCTCCAATCCGGATTTAACAGATTGCCTTTTTCTTTTTGGCTTTCTTTGTTGTTGTTTAGAAATGTACTGTTTTCAGATACGGGGGGGGGGAAAAATAATAACTGGGGTGTCTTTTTGTCCTGATTGCAGACTAGGCACTGAAGGAGGTTTGGCAGATTTTTTTTGCTGGCTGTGCTGAGACTAGCCTTTGTTCTCTAATCCCAGTAAAGCAGAAACTCATTCGCCCCTGCTAATCCCAGCTCCAGTCCTACACTCTCCTTCATTGGCTGTAATTTACATACGGATTAAGACACACACATCCCATTCTTTCGCCAAATTACGGCACCTTGAAATTGACAAGAGGCGCGTCAATTTCTTACATTGAAACACATCCCAAACAAAAAAAATACTCAATTGTGAAATACATCGGAGAGATTGCTGATATTATGGAATTAGGGCGATTTTTTTTTCCCTTTCTTTAATCCTTTTAATAAGGACTGATATTAAAGTTGTGCCTTGCAAAGAATAATATTAGCCAGTTTTTGCCATAAAGTGGAGAGCTGCATTAAATAGCCATATTGGTTAATCTGCAGGATTTAAAAATTCTGCAGGTTTTTTTTCAATATGCCCTTCCTTCCAGGGTGTAGATTAGAAAGAGAGAGAGAGAGAGCATGTGATCCCTCCCACGGGTCTGATAGAAAGACAGATATACACACACAGCGTACCAAATGGCCGCCTGCAATGTTACGCTGCGTCTCTAGCTCATTATTCCGCCCCGGCTAAAGAGAAACACACACATACACATACATACCTGCTACAAAGCATAATGTGCACACTCAGCGGTAATCCCGAATCGCAGCTCAAATGTTCCTTTGCAAATATTAAATATCTAATGCGTTTTGATTTTTCCAGGAGTTAACTTTTACAGAGTAGAGGCTGCGTATTTACAGCACGGTAGCTGATAAATAAACTGTGAACTCACCTCTCTGCTCCTCTCTTTGGTAGCTCTTCAGTTAACTCTGAATACTCAGCTTTGACCAAGGGCCATCCTGACTCGGAACGTTGGTTCTATTCTCTCTCCACCGACGCTGTCAGACCTGCTGAGTTCCTCCAGCATTTTCTGTTTTTTTCTCTTAATACAGTCATGGTTGGATGTGGAGATGGTTTTGATTTGATTTATTATTGTCACGTGTTAGTATACAGTGAAGAGTATTGTTTCACGTGTGCTATACAGACAAAGCATGTCGTTCATAGAGAAGGCAAGGAGAGAGTGCAGAATGTAATGTTACAGTCATGGTGAGGGCATAGAGAAAGATCAACTCAATGCAAGATAAGTCCTTTCAAAAGTCTGAGAGCAGCAAGGAAGAAGCTGCTCTTGAGTTGGTTGGTATGTGACTGTAAGAAATGGCTCACAGTGTAGTTTCTGCATCAACCACGAGACCCTAGATTAAGAGGATGTGGAAACTAGATTAAGAGGGTGTAGAAACTAGATTAAGAGGATGTGAAAATTAGATTAAGAGGTTGTGGAAACTAGATTAAGAGGGTGTGAAAATTAGATTAAGAGGTTGTGGAAACTAGATTAAGAGGGTGTAGAAACTAGATTAAGAGGATGTGAAAATTAGATTAAGAGGTTGTGGAAACTAGATTAAGAGTGTGTGAAAATTAGATTAAGAGGTTGTGGAAACTAGATTAAGAGGGTGTAGAAACTAGATTAAGAGGATGTGAAAATTAGATTAAGAGGTTGTGGAAACTAGATTAAGAGGGTGTGAAAATTAGATTAAGAGGTTGTGGAAACTAGATTAAGAGGGTGTAGAAACTAGATTAAGAGGGTGTAGAAACTAGATTAAGAGGATGTGAAAATTAGATTAAGAGGATGTGGAAACTAGATTAAGAGGATGTGGAAACTAGATTAAGAGGGTGTAGAAACTAGATTAAGAGGGTGTGAAAATTAGATTAAGAGGGTGTGGAAACTAGATTAAGAGGATGTAGAAACTAGATTAAGAGGATGTAGAAACTAGATTAAGAGGTTGTGAAAACTAGATTAAGAGGTTGTGAAAACTAGATTAAGAGGTTGTGAAACCAAGAACAGATAAGCATATTACAGGATACTGTATAAAATTGTCTGTGAGACCGGAAACGGTGTGCCTGCTTTGCTGACACCCGTTCTTGCAAGATCGTATGAATAAAAGAGTGTCGCTTCAGAATTTTGACTACGACTAAATTATTTGACTGTGAGCTTCGTTTCTCACAATTGGGGGCTCGTTCGGGATCCCTCGCGTCCCTGGAATGGTGATCGCCCCCAGAGACCGGGAAGACGCGTCCCGTTTCTGTTTGAACGGTCTCGTCTCTCTGACGGTGGTTTCCCTCTCGGGGTTACTGACGACGATCTCCGGGTGTCATTCTGAACCGACTGATAGAAAAGTGTTGAATGTCGGCACAGCTGAAAGTCAGGCAACTCCGTGCACAGACCAAGGTAAGAAAAATGACTTTCTAAGTATTACCTTGGTGACTGGTTAGAGTATTCGCCGCGGGAAAGATAGTGGCATAAAATACTTTGTAACCGGGAAGAACATGGGAAATAGTGGAAGTATTCCGGGAAGG
Source organism: Carcharhinus amblyrhynchos (assembly GCF_965287045.1). NCBI lineage: Eukaryota > Metazoa > Chordata > Chondrichthyes > Carcharhiniformes > Carcharhinidae > Carcharhinus > Carcharhinus amblyrhynchos. Next base: position 38,705,427 of record NC_137346.1, on the reverse strand, counting down.
GGAATGAAGCCGAAACCCCGGGGAACTTTCCTCCAGAAAGTACGTTGGGAAGAATGTTGTTAAATTGGCAAAATAGTTCACTAACTAAAGACAAAAATAAGAAAAAGATGATCAAATATTGTTGTTTTATCTGGGCCAAAGAAAGTATTCGTCCACCTTCAGTATTCTGGTCAAAATACGGGTCAAACGAAGATTGGGTTTGTCAGACGTTAAATATTTATGTTAATCAAAAACAACCGTATAGTCAGGAGGAATCTGAATACGCAGCCTGTTGGAAAGGGCATTGGGATAATAGACCCGAAACCTCCACGATGTTTCCCCTAAGGACCCCCCCCCCAGTAAAGATAACCCAAACCCCTCCGCACCAAAGCCCTGGGAGGTCCTTGATCACTTACCACCCCCCTATATACCAGTCCAGGGACCGCCTCAGGGACCCCAGAATGACATCCAAGTTGAAGTAGTCCCTGTTAACCCTGACCCGTCAGGAGCTCAGGAAGGGGCAGCTGTCCAAGACTCTACCCCAACCAACTCTGGACAAGGAATATACGGGCAGAAACACCGGCTCAATGAAGTGGAAAGATTACAACAGGATATAGTTAATTTCCCACTCAGTGATGGGACGGTAAAATCAAAAGCCCCAAAGACCACAATGCTCCCTCTAAGGGAAGTACCCATGGGCCAGGGAGAGATAGGGTTTGTAAATGCCCCCTTAACCTGTACTGAAGTCAGAGCATTCCAAAAGGATATGAAAAACCTGATCGCCGACCCTGTAGGAGTGGCGGACCAGGTAGACCAGTTCCTAGGACCAAACTTGTATACTTGGACAGAATTAATGGCTATTATGAGAATTTTGTTTACCAGAGAAGAGAGGGGACTGATTAGACGAGCGGCCGTGACAATATGGGAACGTGAACATCCTCTCGCTGAAGGAGTAGAACCAGCAGAAGAAAAATATCCTAATGTAGACCCCAGGTGGGACAATAATAACCTGGCCCATAGAATTAGGATGAGGGACTTAAAAGAACTAATAATAAGAGGAATCTGAGAATCAGTACCGAAATCACAGAATTTAAAGAAAGCATTCAAAATACGACAAGGAAAAGGTGAGGCTCCCTCTCGCTTCCTACAGAGGCTCTGGGATAATATGCGACAATTCTCGGGCATGGACCCAGAAGACCCAGTAGGACTGGGACTCTTTAAAGTCCACTTTGTCACTAGGGCCTGGCCAGATGTTCAAAAGAGGATACAGAAAGTCGAAAGGTGGAGTGAGAAGCCAGTAGAGGAGCTATTGAGGGAAGCGCAGAAGGTATTTGTAAAGAGAGATGACGAAAAGGAGAAGAAGTCTGCAAAGATTATGTTGGCAACGGTAGATCAAATGGTGAAGAAGAGGGCAGAGTCGACAGGAACAAGAGAGTCAGGCGGATGGCAAGGAAGGAATCAGAGGAGATGGGGAAGAGGGAGGCCAGGGGAAAGAACAGCGAGGTAGGGGACGAGGAAACCCACAGTCTGGAAGTTATCACTGTGGAAGGCTGGGACACTTTAAGAGGGAATGTCCTGACTTGGGAAGGGAGGGACGAACAATCCCGCTCATGAACTTTGATGATGAATAGGGATGTCAGGGGTTCCTCCCTCTGGGGGCCCACCGGGAACCCTTGATAAATCTGAAGGTGAGACCCAATAGAGAAGAGGTGGTTTTCCTGGTGGACACAGGAGCTGCGCGCTCTTCCTTGAATTTCATACCCAAAGGTGTCCGTTTTTCAGAAGACTTGCAGTCTCAGGGGTGAAAGGAGAAGGATTTACAGTATCGGTTTTTCAAATGATGATAATTGAACATAATGGAGGGCAAACCGAAGGACAGCTACTGTACATCGCAGACATAGGCAGTAACCTTTTGGGAAGGAACCTAATAATATTATTGGAACTAGAGATAGGGGTTTATGGGCAAAACCTGACAGTCAGAATAGCTTTATTAACAGAAGGACCAGAAACCCAAATTGATGAAAGGGTATGGGCAGGGAAAGGCAACAGAGGGAAACTAACAGTTCCCCCGATAACAATAACTCTCAAACAAGAAGGAGAGGTGCTGTGTGCGTGAGACAATACCCCATTTCCGCCAAAGGGCGAAAAGGACTACAACCTGTGATTGAGGAACTGAGCAAAGACGGACTATTGGAACCATGTATGTCCCCATACAACACCCCAGTTCTGCCAGTTAAGAAGCCTGATGGCACATATCGCCTAGTCCAAGACTTACGGGCCTTGAACCAGATAGTTCAGGTTCGTCGCCCAGTGGTCCCCGATCCTTACACTCTATTGAGCAAATTCCACATAACCATAAATGGTTCAGTGTAGTGGACCTGAAAGACACCTTTTGGGCTTGCCCGCTGGATAAAAACAGTAGAGACATGTTTGCTTTTGAGTGGGAGAACCCAGAGAACGGGAGAAAACAGCAACTCCGGTGGACAGTACTCCCCCAGGGATTCACTGAATCCCCGAACTTGTTTGGTCAAATACTTGAACAGGTATTAGAAGGTTTTCCTAGTCCCGAGGGAACAACCCTTTTACAATATGTGGATGATTTATTGATTACAGGGGAAGGCAAGAAGAAAACCATACTGGCTACCAATAACTTACTAAATTTTCTAGGACAGCAGGGCCTGCGGGTCTCCAAAAGCAAACTACAGCACGTAGAGGGGGAGGTAAAATTCCTCGGACACTTGATTAGTGAAGGGAAGAGAAGAATAAGCCCTGAACGAATTGAGGGGATCATAGGGATCACCCTCCCCCGAACCAAGAGAGAGCTAAGATTTTAGGATTAATTGGGTATTGTAGAATATGGATTGAATCATACGCTCAGAAGGCGAAGAAGTTGTATGCAAAATTACTAGATGAGGAACCCCAGAAATTGGAATGGACAAAGGAAGAAGAACAGCAGGTACAAGAACTTAAAGACAGTCTAATCCACGCACCGGTCCTGGCACTGCCTTCCCTGGAGAAACCCTTCCATTAATTCGCTACTGTAGACAGAGGGGCCGTGTTAGGAGTATTGACACAGAAGTGGGGAGATAAGAAGCAACCCATAGCTTTCCTGTTCAAATTATTAGATCCTGTGTCCAGAGGATGGCCAGAATGCGTTCAGGCAATTGCCGCAACTGCCCTGCTGGTTGAGGAAAGCAGGAAACTTACATGTGGAGGAGCCTTAATAGTAAGTATCCCACATCAGGTGCGGACAATCCTAAACCAGAAAGCGGGGCGGTGGCTCACTGACTCCCGAATTCTGAAATATGAGGCCATTCTGATAGAAAGGAATGACCTCACCTTGGTCACTGATAATTGTCTAAACCCCGCCACCTTTTTATGGAAGGGAGAAGAAACCCCAACAGACCCCGCCCACGACTGCCTAGACCTTGTAGAATATCAGACAAAAGTCAGGTCTGACCTAAGAGATACCCCACTTCAAGCAGGAGCCCGGGTCTTTATCGACGGTTCCTCCCGGATAATCGAAGGAAAAAGACATAATGGGTACGCCGTAGTAGACGGATTAGAGGGGTGGGTAATTGAGGCAGAGAGATTGCCCAACGACTGGTCCGCTCAAACCTGTCAGTTACACGCCCTAGGGAGAGCCCGGAAAGGGTTGGAAGGCACCGAGGGAACCATCTACACAGACTCCAAGTACGCCTTTGGGGTGGTACATACATTCGGGAAAATATGGCAGGAAAGAGGGTTAATTAACAGTCGAGGGAAAGAACTCGTTGATGAAGAATTGGTAAAGCAAGTCTTAGAATACCTTCTCCTCCCTTCTGAAATCGCCATAGTACACGTGAATGGGCACCAGCAAGGGGATAGTTTGGAAGCACAAGGAAACAGGTTGGCAGACAAAGTAGCGAAGGAAGCTGCCCTAAATCCAGAACCTGCCACTATCTTAACTCTGATCCCCATGATCCCGACTCCTCAAGAACAACCAATATTTACAAAAGAAGAGGAGGAGGAGTTAGAAAAGTTAGGAGATACAAAAGCGGCGGATGGGAGATGGACTCTACCTGATGGACGGGAGATGCTAAATAAAATGATAGTGAGGGAGATTCTAACTGTATTCCACCAGGGCAGCCACTGGGGAGTACCGGCAATGTGTGACTTAGTCTTGCGAAAATATGGATGTAAGGGGATATATACAGTAGCTAAGCAAGTCTGCAAGGGATGTCTGATATGTCAGAAAATAAATAAAAAGGCACTGAGGGGGCAGGGAACCAGGACTGAGGCCTTTCCAGAAACTGCAGGTGGACTTACTGAGTTACCCCCGGTAGGCAGACTAAAATATCTATTGGTAATGGTGGACCACCTTACCGGATGGGTGGAGGCATACCCACTCTCCTCGGCTACGGCCAGGGGAGTAGCTAAAATTATCCTGGAACAGATCATTCCCCGATACAGTTTGGTAGAATGTATAGACTCCGACCAGGGCACCCATTTTACCTCCAAGGTGTTGCAGGATCTAATGAAGAGCCTGGAAATCTCTTGGGACTTCCACACCCCTTGGCACCCTCCCTCATCAGGAAGAGTAGAAAGAATGAACCAAACCCTTAAGAAGCAATTGTCCAAGTTGATATTGGAGACTAAACTACCCTGGACAAAGTGTTTACCCATCGCCCTGTTAAGAGTTAGAACGTCCCCATGGAGAGATGTGGGCCAATCCCCCTATGAGCTACTCTTTGGGCTACCGTACATGGGAACGAGAGGGGAGATACCATTACCAGAAACTAAAGATTTGTCCCTAAAGAAATATATACTGAGTCTGTCGTCTTATTTGTCCTCCCTCAGGGGACATGACCCATTAGCACAAACTGCACCACTCGAGTTTCCTGCACACCACCTTCGACCTGGAGATTGGGTATTGGTAAAAACATGGAAGGAAGCTAAATTACAGCCTAACTGGGAGGGACCGTTCCAAGTCCTGTTGACTACCGAGACCTCGGTAAGGACTGCCGAAAAGGGCTGGACTCATCACACCCGGACGAAAGGACCAGTGAGAGCTCCATCCCAAACAGCGGAGTGGACAGCCGAGTTAACGGACAACCCATTGAAACTGAAATTGAAGAGACTTTGAACCATAAACTGTAATGCTTCTGAACGAGCGCGGGCAAAACCATAAGGGATAAAAGATAACCGATTCTCTCTCTCTCTCTGCTGAACCCTTACATCGATGTAGGATGGGATGGTTTGTGTGGGGAATACTCTGCCTAACTAACCTCCCCTCTGTGGGAATGTGGGGGTTTCCCACTTGGGAGGAATGGAAGCCAGACCCTGAGGATGGGAAAATGTTCCCCTTGACAGTCTTTAAAAATGCCAATCCTCAGGTAGTAGAGACAGACGTCTGCGACCTGATGACTTGTGGGGGAGTAGAAGAACAAAGGGAATATAGCAGTGCAGACAAGGTCCTTAAATACTATGGGGATGGTCTGGGAGATGACCCCACATCAGAAAGAGGAAAAGTCATATCGCTCCTCCAAAGCCCCGTTCGACCAAGTTCTAATTGTCAGGACAAGAAATGTAATCCTATACCAGATGAATACAAGGCCCACAGCCAGATAGTGGCCGGTTTTGAATCCTCCTTGTTCTGGTGGGTCACTATTAACAAAAATGTAAATTGGATAAATTACGTGTATTACAACCAGCAGACGTTTATAAATTATACTAGGGATGCGGTAAAAGGGATAGCAGAACAACTGGAGGCAACCAGTCGAATGGCTTGGGAAAACAGGTTAGCTTTAGATATGATCCTGGCAGAGAAAGGAGGTGTGTGTGTGCTGCTGGGAGGAAGCTGTTGCACGTTCATCCCTAATAACACAGCTCCGGACGGATCAATCACTCGGGCACTAAGAGGGCTAACTACCCTGGCAAACGAGATGGCTAAAAATTCCGGAGTAGACACCTCTCTCACAGGATGGTTCGGGACATGGTTCGAGAAATGGAAAGGGGTGGTGGTCTCCATCTTCACTTCTGTCCTAGTGGCAGTGGGTATTTTAATGGCCATAGGATGCTATATAATCCCCTGTGTCAGAGGGTTGACGCAGAGACTGATTGAAACAGCATTGACAAAACGAATGCCCATGGGACCTCGGATGGGAGATGAAGGGGACGGTTACTGTCTCATTCCAGGCAGGAATGGAGGATGGGATCACAGACCAGACCTTAGAAAACATGCTCAGAACCTTTCGAGAAAACTGTCGAGCCAGGGGTGGTGCAGAAGACAACACGAGACGGTTCAAAGAAGAGGAGGAACTGTAAGAAATGGCTCACAGTGTAGCTTCTGCATCAACCACGAGACCCTAGATTAAGAGGATGTGGAAACTAGATTAAGAGGATGTGGAAACTAGATTAAGAGGGTGTGGAAACTAGATTAAGAGGATGTGGAAACTAGATTAAGAGGGTGTGGAAACTAGATTAAGAGGATGTGGAAACTAGATTAAGAGGATGTGGAAACTAGATTAAGAGGGTGTGGAAACTAGATTAAGAGGTTGTGGAAACTAGATTAAGAGGGTGTGGAAACTAGATTAAGAGGATGTGGAAACTAGATTAAGAGGGTGTGGAAACTAGATTAAGAGGGTGTGGAAACTAGATTAAGAGGGTGTGGAAACTAGATTAAGAGGGTGTGGAAACTAGATTAAGAGGGTGTGGAAACTAGATTAAGAGGACATGGAAACTAGATTAAGAGGGTGTGGAAACCAGATTAAGAGGGTGTGGAAACTAGATTAAGAGGGTGTGGAAACTAGATTAAGAGGGTGTGGAAACTAGATTAAGAGGACGTGGAAACTAGATTAAGAGGGTGTGGAAACCAGATTAAGAGGACGTGGAAACTAGATTAAGAGGGTGTGGAAACTAGATTAAGAGGGTGTGGAAACTAGATTAAGAGGACATGGAAACTAGATTAAGAGGGTGTGGAAACTAGATTAAGAGGACGTGGAAACTAAATTAAGAGGGTGTGGAAACTAGATTAAGAGGACGTGGAAACTAAATTAAGAGGGTGTGGAAACTAGATTAAGAGGACGTGGAAACTAGATTAAGAGGGTGTGGAAACTAGATTAAGAGGACGTGGAAACTAGATTAAGAGGGTGTGGAAACTAGATTAAGAGGATGTGGAAACTAGATTAAGAGGGTGTGGAAACTAGATTAAGAGGGTGTGGAAACTAGATTAAGAGGGTGTGGAAACTAGATTAAGAGGATGTGGAAACTAGATTAAGAGGATGTGGAAACTAGATTAAGAGGGTGTGGAAACTAGATTAAGAGGGTGTGGAAACTAGATTAAGAGGACGTGGAAACTAGATTAAGAGGACGTGGAAACTAGATTAAGAGGGTGTGGAAACTAGATTAAGAGGGTGTGGAAACTAGATTAAGAGGGTGTGGAAACTAAATTAAGAGGGTGTGGAAACTAGATTAAGAGGGTGTGGAAACTAGATTAAGAGGATGTGGAAACTAGATTAAGAGGGTGTGGAAACTAGATTAAGAGGATGTGGAAACTAGATTAAGAGGGTGTGGAAACTAGATTAAGAGGGTGTGGAAACTAGATTAAGAGGGTGTGGAAACTAGATTAAGAGGGTGTGGAAACTAAATTAAGAGGGTGTGGAAACTAGATTAAGAGGGTGTGGAAACTAGATTAAAAGGTTGTGAAACCAAGAACAGATAAGCATATTACAGGATACTGTATAAAATTGTCTGTGAGACCGGAAATGGTGTGCCTGCTTTGCTGACACCCGTTCTTGCAAGATCGTATGAATAAAAGAGTGTCGCTTCAGAATTTTGACTACGACTAAATTATTTGACTGTGAGCTTTATTTCTCACATGACCTCAGACTTTTATATCTTTTTCCTGACGGAAGAAGGTGGAAGAGAGAATATCTGGGGTGCGCGAGGTCCTTAATTCTGCTGGCTGCTTTGCCAAGGCAGCTGGAAGTGTAGACAGAGTCAATGGATGGGAGGCTGGTTTGCGAGATGGACTGAGCTACATTCACGACCTTTTGTAGTTCTGAGTTTTCAGAGCGCTGCTCCTTCATCAGGTGAGTCCTAAACCTGTTGGACTTTGACGTGGTGTTGTGAGATTTCTTACTGTGCCCGCCCCAGTCCAACACCAGCTTCTGCAGTGCAGAAGAAAGACCATAAGATGTAGAACATAGAACACTACAGCACAAACAGGCCCTTCGGCCCACAAGTTGTGCCGGTCACATCTATACCTATCAGGCCATAGAACTATCTGTAACTTCCAATCCCATTACATAAGAAATAGGAGCAGGAGTAGGCCATCTAGCCCCTCGAGCCTGCCCCGCCATTCAATAAGATCATGGCTGATCTGTCGTGGCTCAGTTCCACATTCCCGCCCTCTCCCCATAACCCTTAATCCCCTCTCTTATCAAAAACCCATCAACCCGCTTCTTAAAAATATTTAGCGAGGCAGCCTCCACCACTTCAACAGGCAGAGAATTCCAGAGATTCACCACCCTTTGAGTAAAGAAGTTCTTCCTCAACTCCGTTCTAAACCGCCTCCCCTTTATCTTGAGGCTGTGCCCCCTAGTCCTACTGTCCTTTCTGAGCGGGAAGAGTCTCTCCACCTCTATCCTATCCATCCCATTCATCATCTTATACGTCTCAATGAGATCTCCCCTCATTCTTCTAAACTCTAACGAGTACAAGCCTAGTTTATTCAGCCTCTCCTCATAGCTCAACCCCCTCAACTCCGGTATCAGCCTAGTAAACCTCCTCTGCACTCCCTCCAAGGCCAAAATATCCTTGCGTAAGTACGGCGACCAAAACTGCACACAGTACTCCAGCTGCAGCCTCACAAATGCCCTATATAGCCGCAGCAAGACCTCCCTACTTTTATATTCAATCCCCCTCGCTATGAAGGCCAGCATCCCATTCGCCTTCCTGACCACCTGCTGCATCTGCAAGCTGGGTTTTTGTGACTCATGCACAAGGACCCCGAGGTCCCTCTGCACCGTCGCCTGCTGCAGTTTTTCGCCCCGTAAGTAATAGTCCTTCCTACCATTCTTCCTACCAAAGTGGACCACCTCACACTTGCCAACATTAAATTCCATTTGCCATTTCCTGGCCCATTCGCCCAGCCTATCTCGATCCTTCTGCAGACTCTCCACACCCTCTGCACAATTTGCCTTTCCACCAATCTTGGTGTCATCAGCAAATTTCAACACCATACACTCGGTTCCCTCCTCCAGATCATCTATATAAATGGTAAATAGCTGAGGCCCCAGCACCGACCTCTGAGGCATTCCACTAGTCACCATCCGCCAATCCGAATAGCACCCATTGACCCCCACTCTCTGCCTCCTATTTGACAACCAGTCCTCTATCCACGCTAACACCCTACCCCCAACTCCATGTCCCCTGACCTTCTGCAATAACCTCTTCTGAGGTACCTTGTCAAACGCCTTCTGAAAATCAAGAAAGACCACATCCACCGGCTCTCCTCTATCCACCGCCCTAGACACATCCTCATAGAACTCCAGTAAATTTGTCAGACACGACTTCCCCTTAATGAAACCGTGCTGCGTCTGCTCTATCAAGCAATTCCCCTCAAGGTGCCTCGCTATTTCATCCTTGATGACGGATTCTAACATTTTACCTACAACAGACGTTAAACTAACCGGCCTATAATTCCCCGCCTTTTGCCTGGCACCCTTCTTAAACAACGGCGTAACATTAGCCGCTTTCCAATCTTCCGGCACTTCCCCGGAATCCAGCGACGTCTGGAAAATAACCACCAAGGCATCCACTATAACCTCCGCCATTTCTTTCAGAACCCTCGGATGCATTCCATCCGGTCCTGGCGACTTGTCCACAATCAGTCCCTCCAGTCTGTCGAGCACCACCTCTCTAGTAACAGTAATGTCATCGAGACCCTCCAGTCCTACCACCTTTCCATCTCTAACACGTGGCAAATTATTCACGTCCTCCTCCGTGAATACCAAAACAAAAAAGTTATTCAAGACCTCAGCCATTTCCCCATCCCCTACCACTAAGTCCCCCTTCTCATCCTCTAAGGGTCCAACGTTCACCCTAGCCAGCCTCTTCCTTTTTATATACTTATAAAAACTCTTGCTATCCTTTTTTATATTAAGCGCTAGCCCAGCTTCATAATTTATCCTACCCTTCTTTATCAATTTCTTTGTCAATCTTTGTTGACATTTAAACCTCTCCCAATCCTCTTCTCGCCCACTACTCTTAGCTACTCTAGATCCCATATTCTCATCCAGAAGTCTTTTAAAAGACCCCAGTGAGTTTGCTTCTACCACCACCGATGGCAGCCGATTTCACTCACTCACCACCCTCTGAGTGAAAAACTTTCCCCTAACATCTCCTCTGTACTTGCTTCCCAGCACCTTAAACCTGTGTCCTCTCGTAGCGACCATTTCAGCCCTGGGAAATAGCCTCCGAGAATCCACCCTATCTATTCCTCTCAACATTTTATAAACCTCTATCTGGTGGCCTCTCAACCTTCGTCTCTCCAGGGAGAAGAGTCCCAGCTCCCTCAACCTATCTTCATAAGGCATGCTTCCCAATCCAGGCAGCATCCTTGTAAATCTCTGCACCCTCTCAGTAGCTTCCTTCCTGTAGTGAGGCGACCAGAACTGTGCACAGTACTCCAAGTGGGGTCTGACAAGGGTCCTATAAAGTTGCAGCATTACCTCCCGACTCCTAAACTCAATCCCTTGATTAATGAAGGCCAGTACACCATACACCTTCTTGACCACATCCTCCACCTGTGAGGCCAATTTAAGAATCCTATGGACCCGGACCCCAAGATCCTTCTGCTCTTCAACCCAGTTAAGACCCTTGACATTGTACTCCTGCATCCCGTTGGTCCTGCCAAAATGGACCACTACACATTTGTCCGCGTTGAAGTCCATCTGCCACTTCTCCGCCCAGTCTTGCATCCTATCTATGTCATGCTGCAACTTCTGACATCCTTCCAGACCATCCACAACACCACCAACCTTCGTATTGTCGGCGAATTTACTAACCCATCCCTCCACTTCCTCATTCAGGTCATTTATGAAAATGACAAACAGCAAGGGTCCTAGAACAGATCCCTGGGGCACTCCACTGGTGACCGGCGTCCATGCAGAAAAAGACCCATCCACAACCACTCTCTGCCTTCTGCAGGCAAGCCAGTTCTGGATCCACAAGGCCAAAGCCCCCTGGATCCCATGCCCTCTCACCTTCTCAAGAAGTCTTGCATGGGGGACCTTATCAAACGCCTTGCTGAAGCCCATGTACACCACGTCCATCGCTCTTCCTTCGTCAATGTGGTCAGTCACATTTTCAAAGAACTCAATTAGGCTCGTGAGGCACGACCTGCCCTTGACAAAACCATGTTGACTATTTCTGATCATTCTAAACTTCTCTAAACGCTCATAAATCTTGTCCCTCAGAATCCTCTCCATCAACTTACCAACCACTGAGGTCAGACTCACCGGTCGGTAATTTCCTGGGCTATCCCTGTTCCCTTTCTTGAAAATAGGAACCACATCCGCAATCCTCCAATCCTCCAGAACCTCTCCCGTCACCATCAACGATGCAAAGATCATCACCAGGGGCTCTGCAATCACTTCCCTCACCTCCCACAGTAACCTGGGGTACATCCCATCCGGTCCCAGCGACTTATCTGTCTTGATAGAATTTAAAAGTTCCAACACATCCTCTTTCTTAATTTCCGCATACTCAATCTTTTCAATCTGCCGCAAACCTGTAGTACAACCTCCCAGATCACTTTCCACCGTGAATACCGAGGCAAAGTACTCATTAAGCACCTCTGCTATTTCTTCCGGTTCCACACAGACTTTTCCCCCTTCACCTTTTATAGGTCCTATCCCTTCTCTTCTCATCCTTTCACTCTTCACATACTTGTCGAACACCTTGGGATTCTCCTTAATCTTATCCGCCAAGGCCTTCTCATGTCCCCTTCTGGCTCTCCTAATTTCCTTTTTAAGCTCCTTTCTACAAGCCTTATACTCCTCTAGATCCTTAACATCTCTTAGCTCTCTGAACCTTTTATACGCCTTTCTTTTCTTCCTGACCAGGTTCACCTTAGGAGGAGAATTAGGCCATTCAGCCCAGTATGTTCATGGCTGAAATTATTACTCAGTTGGAGAATGGAAGGTTATTGGAATAGAGTGAGAAAGTGGAGTTAAGGATTACCATATCAGATCAGTCATGGTCTCATTGAATGGTGGAGCAGACTCGATGGGCCGAATGGCCTAATTCTGCTCCTACCTCTCATGGTCTTTCTTACTACAGAGGATGCTGGTCATTTCTATTCAATGTCTCCTCAAAGGATAACCCCACTCATACCAGGAATTAATATAAAGAATCTTCATGGTGACACTCCTCCCTGGCAAATATATCATTTGGTAGATAACAATTGGTGGGGGCAGGGGGGTGACGGTGAGGGACTGGATGAGGGTAATATGTGATTAAATATATCCCTGGAGCTTTCATCACATGACTTGCCCCCACCCTCCAACCATCAATCGGCCAATACATCCACTCTTGCGCTGCACTGCTTTCCTACACCAATTGGAAAGCAAAAAGACTCATTACCCAATTGGATGATGCTCCTGTCAACCACAAAGGCCACCACTCCTAAACCCCCTCCCCACCCTCACCCCCACACTCCCACTCCACATCTCCACCCCACACAGACGCATTTTCAATGATTTTGTATCTGCTGAAGAAAGAGGTTGAAACCAAATGTCAAGAAAACATGTTAACATCTGGAATTCAACAGTGATCGATCTTCAATTTGTGGAGACGTTAACCCAACCCTGGAGGGTTGAGAACCCCGTAGACTGAAATGTAGTGAAGTAAATAAACAGTGGGAAACTGAATTGAAAGAAACAACTGAGAATGTACAGCAGAAATAACCTCCACTACAAAATAAAAACCCTGTGACAAAAACCTCCATCTGTGGTTTGCTGGTGAAGTTAAGGGTAGTATCAGATTAAAGGAAGAGGTTTGCAATAATAAGCTCAGGGATCGGAACAGTTTTAAAAACCAGCAAAGAGTCACCAAAATAAACAGGGAAAATGTGTAATGAGAGTAACCTAGCCAGGATTATTAAAATGGATAGCTAAAGCAGTACAGAAAATTAGGAGAGTAACTAAAGTCAACATTTGTTCTCTTAGAAGTAGAGATAGGCAAAATTATCATTGGTAATAAGGAAATGGTAGAGATATTGAACGAGGATTTTGTGTCTGTCTTCACTGTAGTAGATATAAATTATATTTCAGAAATAAGGGGTAACAAAGAAGTTAATAAGAGTGAGTAACCTAAGGAAATTCATATCAGCAGCACAAAATTATTGGAGGATTTTAAGGGATTAAAATCCAACAAATCCCCAGGAACTGATGGCCCACATTCTAGGATTTTAACAGTGTCACTTGGAGAGATAATGGATCCGCTGGTTATGATTCCTTAGATTCTAGAATGGTTCCAGTGGATTGGATGTTAAAAAATACAACTCTGCACTACCCTTCACCAAAGGAAGGAGAGAGAAAATGGAATTACAGCCATTTTTAAATTGAAGCTGTTCATCTTGTACTCAACAGGCCATTTCATAAGAATACTAACATAAGGGAAAAACAACAATTTATATTGTATGAGAAGAGAATACTGATTGATTGGTAAGTAAATTCTAATTGATAGAAGTGTTGTCGTGGAGGATGTACCAGTTGATAATGACTGACAGATAACTGCCAAGCATTGTTTGAAATTTAAAGCAGGCAGTTAGACCCTGATTGTCAGGGCATTGCCCTGAGAAGTGAGCCAGCAAATGGTCAGTCAGGTTCAATTGTTATTTTGTATTATACTGGTATTCTTGTGAAGTGTTCTGATGAGTACAAAACAAAAAGCTTCGAAATGTCTCTTTTTTCAGCAGTATTCATATTCTGTATTACCAAAGGACTATTTCGTAAGAAAGTGTTATGATCCTAACTTGTTACATTACCACTATGCCATTCTCCACCGACCCCCAATCCTAACAGAGCCAAAATCCTGTGGTTAAGTGTCATTGAACCTGCGCCTTTCTCATATAGATGTAAGAACGCCACCAACTGAGCCACAGTTGACACCCAAACCCCATTGTCTTCTACTTTCCCTGATTCAATATCTTCTCTCCTCTTCCCTCAAAGGATGTCTCAACTATTCCCTCTGACAAAGCATTCCAGACTCCAATATTTTCAGCTCATTGGCTAAGGGCAGCAAGGCAGCAGGGCAGCACATTGGTTAGCACTACTGCCTCACAGGGCAAAGGACCCAGGTTTGATTCCTGGCTAAGGGTCATCGTCTGTGTGGAATCTGCACGATCTCCCTGTGTCAGTGTGGGTTCCTCTGGGTGCTCCAGTTTCCTCCCACAGTTTGAAAGTTGTGCTGGTTAGGTGCACTGGCCATGCTAAATTCTCCCTCAGTGTACCCAAACAGGTGCCGGAGTGTGGCGACTAGGGGATTTTCACAGTAACTTCATTGCAATGTTGACATAAGTCTATTTGTGACTAATAAATAAACTTTAAAGTTTGCAACGCTCCTGTGGTGCTGTACATGGGAGCGCCTGAAGATCAGAAATTAGACATCTGCCCTTTCAGGTGGGTGTAAAAGCTCCCGAAACATTATTTGAAGAAGGCAGAGTATTTCTTCTAAGTGTCTTGGCCAATATTCACCCTCAACCAACTTCCCTAACAAATTGTTTGGTTAATACTGCATTGCTCTTTTGGCTGTTTGCTCGCTATAAATTGAGCTGTTGTTTTTCCTACATTACAACAATAATTACATTTCAAAAATACTTCATTGGCTGTGAAGTGTTATCCTGTGAAGGATGCTACATAAATACAAGCTTGTTAGTTCTTTTTTCTTAGTAATAAGAGTGAAGTGTCACCTTTATCTTCTAAGATTGGCCAGCAAGATCTTCCAGTCACTATTGGATATTTACTATCCACTCATACACGTGCAGAGGAATTGAACTTTAAATGGTGGATATTTATTCCTCAGGAAACTCTTAAAGTATATCATACATTTTAGCTGCAAAAAAGTTCAGCAGGAGTTGCTGGGATAACATAGGAGAGGCAGAATCCTCAGCACAAGCCAGTTTTTACCGAGTGAAAGTTGGACTTGTTTGCGAGGTTTGGTTACCCTGACCAGATGGTAAGTGACACAGTTTTTGAAGGGTGTGGGGGGCTACACGGTGTTGCCATGTAAAGCCTGTGCCATACCAGCCAGTGCCGAATGGGCTAGGGGAGTGTTTTGTACAGAGTCTGTTAAACACTCTTTGGAGGCTTCACAGGGGGAGGGGTCATTGATGTGAAGATTGAATCAGAGTGTACAGGAAACCCCCCCCCACCCCCACCAGGCAACACCAAATGCTCTCCGGTGGTGTTGATGTTCAGGAGACAGCTGTGGACAATGTTTGCGGCCTGAGGAGGTCTAGGCCAGTGGTGGAGAGGAACCAAGAGGGACAGATGGACCATCAGGCTGAACATGCCAAGCTTGGGGGCGAGTGCTGATCAGAAACAACGCTTCAAGGGAGAGGTGGGTTCTGGTTGTGATTGTAGCCAAGGCAGGGCCATTGTCTTACACGGTGGAAACTCGGGATGAGCTAGCGTGGCACCAACATGTTAGTGGCCCTACGCCATGGGGTAGGGACCCACCCACAGGCTCAGAGGCGTTCCAAACGGTGCCAGTACAGGTATCAGGACAGGGAGGCCGAGAATCCACAGCTCCTTCTGCCGTTGTGGGGATGGGAAACTCGACATTGGTGACTGACCAGGTGCGGGAAGAGGAACCACAGTTGGTGGGTTTGTCGAGACCACACTCGCCAGAGAGGATCATAAAACCACTTCCTGTCCCCAGGAAACAACCCCCAAGGGAATGTCACCTCCCTGACAGGTCGATTATGTTTATGGAAACTGGATGTAAGGGTGGATTATGGACTGTACCATAGTGGAAATATGTAAGTTTTGCACCAAGTACCTATATGACGTAAATAGAGAAAAGTGTGCAATTGTATGTAAATAGCTTAATATGTTGTTGCTGTGTGGGTGGTGGAGGTTCCTGTATAGAGGGGAGGAGTGCTCCGTATGTTGGGTGTGTATGAGTCCTATGTATGCCCCTTTAAGAAAACAGGTCATGGGGCGCCATGGTAGCACTGTGGTTAGCACTGCTGCCTCACAGCGCCAGATTCAGTTCCCAGCCTGGGCACTGCCTGTGCAGAGTTTGCACATTCTCCCCGTGTCTGCGTGGGTTTCCTCCAGGTGTTTCGGTTTCCTCCCACAGTCTGAAAGACGAGCTGGTTAGGTGCATTGGCCATGATAAATTCTCCCTCAGTGTAACCAAACAGGCACTGGAGTGTGGCAACTGGGAGATTTTCACAGTAACTTCATTGCAGTGTTAATGTAAGCCTACTTGTGACTAATAAATAAACTTAAAGAAAATCTCGAGTGTGGGGTGAGTTGGTGGGATCTGCCGAGTGTGGGCAGTCAACATTTGGAGACTGGAGTGAAAAGGCCTAATTAAGAGCTGTGTTTCCTGAGCCCTTACTATGGAGTAGATGTTGAGGAGGAACCTCAGTATAACAGGATTTAACAGAAACATCTTTTCATTATTTGTATCTTTGGAGGCACCATTTGTCATCAATTGTGTGGGGCTGTCTTGGTCTCACTGTATGTTAGGTGGGAAAATGATTATGCCGGACTGCACCAATCTGGAGGATTTTTCTGTGTCTGCATGGGTTTCCTCCGGGTGCTCCAGACCAAAAGAAGTGTTGGTTAGGTACATTGGCCGTGCTAAATTCTCCCTCAGTGGACCCAAACAGGCGCCAGAGTGTGGCGACTAGGGGATTTCAAAAAATGGGAAAGATTATCAATCAAAATATATTTTAAAAAACCAAGTTCCAGCTTCCTTGAATACCTGTTTGTTTGGTCACTTAGCTGTCCATCCAAGTCCTTTCATGCTCTTATTCTAGCCTGGTCACTGGTGTTAGTCTAGCTTTCACAGCCACACATTGTCACTGGCTACGTGTGGGCTTTCTCGAGATGAATTTTCACTATAATTGAGATGTTGTACCTACTGCATACCCTTTCTAAGTGAGTTCACAAGGCCATGAGCCTTGTTAAATTACCCCAAATTTCTTTGGTAGGCTCCGCATCTTCCACGCTGAGTGGCCTCAAGACATTGGCTGGGATAAGCCAGCAGCAGCCAATCAAGAGGCCATCTCCAGGACGATTGTCCAATCAAAGATGGTGGCTCAGCTCTCAGCATTGCCTGCCCCAATCAGGAGGCAGGTGACTGGTCCAGTGCTGGCCATGTGGCTGATACTGGAGGAGGAAGCAGAGGGCATCTCCATATTGAGGCACCCTCAAAAGCAGGCAAGTTTTTGAATTCACTGTGCTGGGCCCAAGCTAGGCAGCTCATGGTGACTGTGTGGTCAGCTAGCTGTCATGTTGGAGCTGTAGAGGTGGCCATTATCGCTGGGGGGAGGGTGGGGGGAATAGGGGGAGCATGAAGTGGCCATAAAAGGAGGGGCCTTTCAGAAACTCTCACTCAGGCCGCCACAGGTACATCTGACTGCTCTGGCTACACGACAGAGACACATTCCGACATCATTAAAATACCTGCTGCAGCAAGAGGTGTTCATTAATTGGCCAATTAATTAGTTTAATATCCTGGCTGCCTGCAGCGAGCATCTGCCATTCCCAGCATGGCGGATATGGTGTTCTGGTGAACCCCCTGCCTTTTCCACCATTTTAAGAGTCCTCCTGTCTCCCAGCCCATCTCCAGAGGGTTGGTAAAGCCTGGCCCATGTCTGTTCCCTATTTTTCTGATCGGAGACAAGGATGAATGATGAGACGCTCCTATTTTCAGAGATACTGGGCATTCCAGTTTGTGTTCACGGGCCTGTTCTCCTCTTAGCAACTCTATTTTACCTGCTCAGAGCTTCCCCTCTTCCTTCAGTCGGAATAGAAAGTTTAATCAGTAAAATCCTTTGGAGCTGGGTGGAGCAGTTTCTGAGGATTCTTCCAGTCATAGACTCATAAAGGTGTGCAGCATGGACACCTTTGGCCCAACTTGTCCATGCTGCCCCCTTTTTTAAACTCCTAAGCTAGTCCCAATTGCCCACATTTGTATACCCATCTATACATGTAACAGTCAAAATGCTTTTTAAAAGACAAAATTGTACCTGCCTCTACTACTACCTCTGGCAGCTTGTTCCAGACACTCACCATCCTCTGTGTGTAAAAATTGCCCATCTGGACCCTTTTGTATCTCTCCCCTCTCACCTTAAACATAGGCTCTCTAATTTTAGACTCCCCTAAGGTAGATATTGACTATCTACCTTATCTTGGCCCCTCATTATTTTATAAACCTCTATAAGACCACCCCTCAGCTTCCTACGCTCCAGAGAAAAAAAATCCCAGCCTCTCCTCATAACTCAATCCATCAAGTCCCGGTAGCATCCTAATAAATCTTTTCTGCACTCTTTCTAGTTTAATATTATCATTTCTATAATAGGGTGACCAGAACTGCACACAGCATTCCAAGGGTGACCTTAACAACATCTCGTACAACTTCAACAAGACACCTCAACTCCTGTGTTCAATGTTCTCGGATAAATGTGTTCCCTTCTGTCGCAGGAACGCAGAAGACTTTCTCAGTCTTATCAAATAGTTCCCATTCCAGGTGAATCAGTCGAGCGACCCCTTCAAAATCCAACTTCTAAATTCCCACGTGTAGGAATTGCACTCAGGTTAAAGAGGAGGATAAAGACCGACATTGCCAGCTTTTAACACACGCTGCTGAAAATGTTTTTCTTGTTTGAGCATGAAAGGTGAGGTTGAAGATTTTTGTTACAGTTTCCTCTTCTGGGAATCTTGCGGCCAGATGTCTGCCCTGGGGGAGGCTGTAAGTTTCAGTACTGATTCCAGTCAGTGAGCTGTTGTCGACACTTCCAGCTGCTGTACGGTTTTTAGAACAGTCACTCAAGTCAGGTGTTGCAGGGTAAACATGCAACCTTTACACACCTGTCAATACAGGTGAAGCAACTCTTTCCACACCCGCCTACCTCAGCGAGCGATGACAATGGTTCAACTCGACATTTCTTCAGCATTATGATCCTCCTGCCACACAGGTTAACCTGTTCAGGTGAAGCTGCTGTTTCTCGTGATAATATCATATACTCTGGACTCAGATACCACCCCGGGTTCAGTATCTGCTTCAGCAGCTTGTGAGTTTCAATGGGCACGGTGGTTAGCACTGCTGCCTGGCGGCGCCAGGGACCCAGGTTCAATTCCAGCCTCGGGTGACTGTCTGTGTGGAGGCTGCACATTCTCCCCGTGTCTGCGTGGGTTTCCTCAGGGTGTTCCGGTTTCCTCCCACAGTCCAAAGATGTATTAGGTATGGGCCATGCTAAATTGTCCTTAGTTTCAGGGGGATAAGTCATGGGATTACGGGAATAGGGTCTAGGTGGGATCATTGTTGGTGCAGGTGTGATGGGCCGAATGGCCTCCTTCTGCACTGTAGGGATTCTATGATTTCTGTATCTTACTCTCCATTGGAGTTTTGTTTGGTTCACTGCCAGGCTTGACATTATCATCTAGCTCACATGAGTGGAAGGTTCTAGTCTGGCATTGCAGCTATATTCACGTTTCATGTTTGACCTCCAAAGATGTGCAGGTTCGGTTTATTGGCCATGTTAGAGTCCCGGGGTGCGAAGGTTAGAGGGATTAGTGGGGTAAATACGTGGGATTATGGGGATAGGGCCTGGCTGGGATTGTTATTGGTGCAGACTCAAGGGGCCAAATTGCCTCCTTCTGCACTGCAGGGATTCCATTCTATTTTCCAGACCAGCCAAGGGTTTGAGGATTCCTATAAACCAAAGACAGTCTGGAGCCAGCTGAGCGTGGGACATTCCAAAAGCCAATCTCAGACCACCTAGACAACCAGGTAAAGAGTCACCCTGGACAGATCTAAATATGGTCATCGCTGCCAACAAGTAATCTCAACACCTACAAAGAACAGACTAAGGTGCCTTCGGGAAAAGCAAGCAAGCTACAAGTCAAAACCTTCACCCACCCTTCCAACAGTGTCTTCATATGTAATATTTTACACTCAGGTCTGCAGATCAGGCTTTCTCATCGAGATTACACCCAGCTATACAGTGAGCAACCAGTCTTGCTGAACATTCATTCATCCAAATAACAGAAGAAGCCATCATTGCCGTTGTACTCATATCTCTTTCAATTGTTTTGACTCAGTCAGATTGGTTCATTGTCTAAACCATGACAATGCTGTCACGAACCACACTGATGTTATCTGTGAGGGCACCTCAACTTGAAACACCGGTTTGTGGTGGTGAATAGTTTTGATTTGGAATGGTCTGAGGACTCACATGGAACCCACAATGAGAATAACCAGCCCAGTCATTGTATAACAATTATTAAAGACTATTTATTAAATTAAAGAAAGGGCAAATACACATAACTAGGACTAGAACATTCCAAGATAATTAAAAATATCAGCTATTAAACACATAGCTATTGTAAGAATAGTTTATATAGAAATTTCCCCTTGTTCCAAACTATATATCTGTCATCCCTGATCTCCTTAAAACTTTTCAGTTCCCAAACAACATACAAATTAAATAAATTTATAAATTAAATCCAGATTCTCGTTACCACACAAGGTGAACAAATTGAGTCTGGGAAACATCTTTTCCTGGAACAGTGGGGATATTTAATTTAACTTTGCAAAGATCCCTGCACTATCTTGGCTCTAAGATGTTGTAGATATTAAAATGGCGTCTCAGACTCTGAGTTGTAAAACTGGCCTCTCCAGCTCTAAGATGTTAACCTGACCTTCATCTGTGAGGCGTTAACTAACCTCCTGCTTCTGCACGTCCTAGTACTTATATCCTGGTTCCTCTGTGATTTTTCCCGTGTGTGTTTGGGCTGTCTGCATCTCTCAGATTCAATGACTCTCAACATTATCATCTGTATACCTCCACTGATCTTAGTCATCTAGATAAGCTGTTTCCTGATGACAGCTATATACACCGGATTGTGTCCATTAATCTCGTTACTAGGAAAGGTCATATCTATCATCCATAATGCTGGTTACTTTTACCACTAGGCAGGCTTTTACCTGTTGCTGGACAGATCCAGGACAACGTATATATTACAACAGTACCTTATTAGCTTTGAAATGTTTTGAGACACTCTGAGCTGTTGAAGGGTACTTTAGAAATGCATTTTTTTTTAACTTCCTTGTGTAGTGTTGAATTGTTTTCCAGAATGTCAAACACTCTAGTTGCAGGTATTGTATTTTCTGATGACATTCTGAAGGATTTCAATACAAGGATACTTCAGCAACCTGTGTAATGATGGAATTTGAAGATCCTGTTTCCCAGGTGAAGAATAGATTGTAATCTTGCTAATGCTTCTGGGTTCAGGATATGGCTCCATCTGATAGAGGTTGTACTTAACACCAGAAATTAAAAAAACAAGAAAATAGTGGAAACTCTCCACATAAAATGGGTTATGTATTTCCCAGTTTGCTGTATACGTTGTATATTTGACTTACCAAAGAGAAATGCAGAGAATACAATAATACTAATACTACAGTGGGTTTATTTATATTACTTATAATATCTTGGTAATCATAGTTGCCACCAGAACCCAGGTCAGCCTTCCAGAACCTTCTGCAGATGTCAATTACTTGACTCTCTGGCTCCACCCATACTCTTAAACAATTAAGCACAGTGAACATAGTCCAGTAAATAGACTAACAAAATCAAACACAGGTTAATTAAACAATTGAACACTACATAATTATAGAGTGTTTGTCGCATTGAAGGAAGCCACATGGCTCATCACATCTATGCTGGCCCACTGATACAGAAATGTAGCTAGTCCTCCACCCCTGCTCTTTCCCCAGAGCCCTGCAGTACTTTTTTTCTTCAGGTGTCTATCCCCAATTCCCTTTTGAAAGCCACGATTGAATCTTGCCCTATCACACTTTCAGCTAGTGCAGTCCACAGCCTAATCATTCCTCGCATAGAAACATCTTTCCTCAGGTTGCTCTTGCTTGTTTTGTTAATCGCTTTAAATCTGTGTCCTATGGCTCTTGTCCTTTGCACCAGTGGAAACACTTTTTCCCCCAGACTACTTTATCTAGTTCTCCCTTACAGATTTGGTCACTTGTGTCTGAATCTTCTCCAAGGAGAATACCTCCAGCTTGTCCAATCTATCCGCATAACTGAAGTTGCTCGATCCTGGAACCATTCTCGTCAATCTTTTCTGCATCCTGCTTCTGCTTCAGGAAGGACAGGAAGGGTGGAAGAAGAGGTGGTGGAGTGGCACTGTTGGTCAGGGACAGTGTCATGGCTGCAGAGAAGGAGGAGGCCGTGGAGGGACTATCTACTGAGTCTTTGTGGGTGGAAGTTAGGAACAGCAAAGAGTCGAAAACTTTGCTGGGTGTATTCTATAGGCCGCCCAATAGTGACAGGGAAGTTGAGGTGCAGATAGGGAAACAGATTCTAGAGAGATGTAGTAATAACAGAGTTGTCGTGATGGAAGACTTCAATTTCCCAAACATCGACTGGAATATCCCTAGGGTAAGGGGTTTGGATGGGGAGGAGTTTGTTAGGTGTGTTCAGGAAGGTTTCCTGACACAGTATGTGGATAAGCCTACGAGGGGAGAGGCTGTACTTGACCTGGTACTGGCGAATGAACCAGGACAGGTGATGGATCTCTCGGTAGGAGAGCATCTTGGGAATGGTGATCATAATTCTATCTCCTTCACAGTTGCATTGGAGCGAGATAGGATCAGGCAGGCTAGGAAGGTGTTTGTCTGGGGTAAGGGGAGATACGAAGAAGTCAGGAAGTTACTTGGACAAATAAACTGGAAGGAGGCGTTCTTAGGGAAAAGTACCAAGGAAGGTGGCGGATATTCAAGGAATGTTTGTCTGGAGCTCTGAATGACAACGTTCCGATGAGACAAGGGGGTTTTGGTAGGTCACGGGAACCGTGGTGCACGATAGCTGTGGTGAACCTAGTAAGGAGGAAAGGGAAGGTGTACAAAAGATTCAGGGAATTAGGAGATGTTAAGGATCTTGAGGAGTATAAGGACTGTAGGAGGGAGCTTAAAAGGGAAATTAGGAGAGCCAGAAGGGGTCATGAGAAGACCTTGGCGGGTAAGATTAAGGAGAATCCCAAGGCCTTCTATAAATATGTGAAAAGTAAAAGGATGAGAAGAGAAGGGATAGGACCTATAAAAGGTGAAGGGGGAAAGGTCTGTGTGGAACCAGAGGAAATGGCAGAGGTGCTTAATGAGTACTTTGCCTCAGTATTCACAGTGGAAACTGATCTGGGAGATTTTGCCACAGTTTTGCAGCAGATGGAAAAGATTGAGTATGTGGATATTAAGGAGGAGGATGTTTTAGAACTTTTGAATTCTATCAAGATAGATAAGTCGCCGGGACCAGATGGGATGTACCCCAGGTTACTGTGGGAGGCGAGGGAAGTGATTGCAGAGCCCCTGGCGATGATCTTTGCATCGTCAATGGAGACGGGAGAGGTTCCGGAAGATTGGAGGATTGTGGATGTAGTTCCTATTTTCAAGAAAGGGAACAGGGATAGCCCAGGAAATTACCAACCAGTGAGTCTGACCTCAGTGGTTGGTAAGCTGATGGAGAGGCTTCTGAGGGACAAGATTTACGAGCATTTGGAGAGGTTTGACATGATCAGAAATAGCATGGTTTTGTCAAGGGCAGGTCGTGCCTTACGAGCCTAGTTGAGTTCTTCGAAAATGTGACTGAACACATTGACGAAGGAAGTGCAGTGGACGTGGTGTACATGGACTTCAGCAAGGCGTTTGATAAGGTCCCCCATGCAAGACTTCTTGCGAAGGTGAGAGGGCATGGGATCCAAGGGCCTTTGGCCTTGTGGATCCAGAACTGGCTTGCCTGCAGAAGGCAGAGAGTGGTTGTGGATGGGTCTTTTTCGGCATGGAGGTCAGTCACCAGTGGAGTGCCCCAGGGATCTGTTCTAGGACCCTTGCTGTTTGTCATTTTCATAAATGACCTAGATGAGGAAGTGGAGGGATGGGTAAGTAAGTTCGCTGATGACACGAAGGTCGGTGGTGTTGTGGATGGTCTGGAAGGATGTCAAAAGTTGCAGCAGGACATAAATAGGATGCAGGACTGGGCGGAGAAGTGGCAGATGGACTTCAACACAGATAAATGTGTAGTCGTCCATTTTGGCAGAACCAATGGGATGAACGAGTACACTATCAAGGGCAGGAGTCTTAGTAGTGTTGTAGAGCAGAAGGATCTTGGGGTCCGGGTCCACAGGACTCTTAAATCGGCCTCGCAGGTGGAGGATGTGGTCAAGAAGGCGTATGGTGTACTGGCCTTCATTAATCGAGGGATTGAGTTTAGGAATCGGGAGGTAATGCTGCAACTTTATAAGACCCTTGTCAGGCCTCATTTGGAGTACTGTGCGCAGTTCTGGTCGCCTCACTGTAGGAAGGACGTAGAAGCTATTGAGAGGGTACAGAGGAGATTTACAAGGATGTTGCCTGGACTGGGAGGCATGCCTTATGAAGTTAGGTTGAGGGAGCTGGGACTCTTTTCCCTGGAGAGACGAAGGTTGAGAGGCGACCTGATAGAAGTTTATAAAATGTTGAGTGGGATAGATAGGGTGGATTCTCAGAGGCTATTTCCCCGGGTTGAAATGGTCGCTATGAGAGGACACAGATTGAAGGTGCAGGGAGGCAAGTGCAGAAGTGATGTTAGGGGTAAGTTTTTCACTCAGAGGGTGGTGAGTGAATGGAATCGGCTGCCGTCAGTGGTGGTGGAGGCGAACTCGCTGGGGTCTTTTAAAAGACTTCTGGATGAGTATATGGGGTTTAATGGGATTGGGGGTTATAGATAGGTCTATAGATTGGTAGGTGTTGATGTGATCGGCGCAACTCGTGGGCCGAAGGGCCTGTTTGTGCTGTAGTGTTCTATGTTCTATGTTCTATGTTCTATCCTTTCCAAGGTCTTTACCTCCTTCATAAAGTGTAGTGCTCAGAATTAGACACAACACTTCCCTTGAGGTAGAATCAGTGTTGGCCTACTCCTGCTCCTATTTCTTATGTTCTTATGTTCTTTAATATTCTATTCCCCTATTTATAAAGCCCAGGATCCTGCGTGATTTCTACCCATTTCTCAACCAGTTCTTCCACCTCCAATGATTTGCAGGTAGCTATCCCTAAGTTCCTCTGCCCTGATCCCCTTTAGAATTGTATTTATTAACCTACATTGTGTTATATATTTAAGTGGCTGCATGATTGCTTTAAAAGCCAGTCACAGTAATTGGGGTATTTCACAAGTTCCTTCTTCTACTCTGTACTGACAACAGCACCTTCAATAAACCTGTTGTTGTTATTCTGAATCTATGTGCGTGAATCACAATTTTATCTTTTAGTTTAAAGCCCCTAATACAGTTCGGATATTACACTTTGCCTTTATTAGTTCTTCCTACCAAAATACATCACTTCACATTTTCCCATTTTATCTGCCACTTATTACCGTAATCCAACAACCTATCTATTTCCTCCTGAAGTCTCTTATTATCCCCTCAACATGCATAAATACTTCCATGTTTTGTGTCTTCTGGAAATAGTTTCACTGGTGAGTTGATGTAATCCCTCCTTGCCACTAATATTATTTCACTGCCTATGTTTATTTTACATTAAATAAATCTAGGGCAAAGAAGATCAAAGTTGTAGAGTGTTGGTTCCTTCACACTTTGCTCTCCTGCACTCACAGGTTCTGTAATGATCCTGTGTATAACTTGCTTTTCTCTGCTGTTTATTTAAGCAAAACAAGTTTATTGTCCAAGCATGTATGCAGAATTAATCCCAGATTATTCTCCATGCAACAGCAGTATTGTATTGGATAAGGCAAGAAGCTCCAACAGCCAGCAGGGCAAGGGCAAAGTCCACACAGAAAATATAGACACATAGAAACTAGAGGCAGGAAAAGGCCATTTGGCCGTCTGAGCCTGCTCCACCATTCATTATGATCATGGCTGATCCCCCCTTCCCCCAATATCCCTTGATCCCTTTAGCCCCAAGCGCTATATCTAATTTCTTCTTGAAATCACACAACATTTTGGCCTCAACTTCTTACTGTGGTAGTGAATACCACACATTCACCACCCCGTGGGTAAAGAAATTTCTCCTCACCTCAGTTCTAAAAGGTTTACCTCTTATCCTCAAACGATGACCCCTAGTTCTGGACTCCCGCACCATTGGGAACATTCTTTCTGAATCCATCCTGTCTAATCCTGTGTGAATTTTACAAGTTGTCATGAGATCCCCTCTTCCTCTGTTGAACTCCAATGAATATATTCCTAAAACAACTTAGTCTCTCCTTATATGACAGTCCTGCCATCCCAGGAATCAGCCTAGTAAACCTTCGCAATACTCTCTCTAAAGCAAGGGCATCTCTCCTCAGATAAAGACTCCAAAACTGCACATGATACTCCAGGTGTGGCCTCACCAATGGCCTATACAATTGCAGCAAAACATCCCTACCCCTATACTCAAATCCTCTTGCTATGAAGGCCAACATACCGTTTGCCTTCTTTACTGCCTGCTGTACCTGCGCGCTTACTTTCAGTGACTGATGCATAGGGACACCCAGGTCTCGCTGAGTATCCACTTCCCTCAATTTACACACATTTAAATAATAATCTGCCTTCCTATTATTGCTATCGAACTGGATAACATCACATTTAGCCACATTATACTGCATCTGCCTTGCATAAGCCCATCACTCAACCTGTGCAAATCACACTGAAGCATCTCTATATCCTCCTTACAACTCACCCTCCCACCCAGCATTGTATCATCTGCAAATCTGGAGATGATACATTCAGTTCCATCTTCCAAATCATTAATAGATAACGTGAACAGTTGCACACATCCTCGCAGAACCCCATTAGTCACTGACTCCCAATTGGAAAAAGACCCATTTATGCCAACTCTTTGCTTCCTGTCTGCCACCAGCTTTCTGTCCATCTCAAAACATTACCTGCACGCTTCCTGCCAAATCAGACACCATCCCAACTGGGAAGTACATCGTTAATCCTTCACCATTGCTGCGTCAATCATCCCTCCCCAACAACATCACGGGAGGCGCTGTTCAATCAGTACAAGAACTAAGGGAGACGGTTTAAAAATAAAAGGCCTCCCATTTAATACAGAGATGAGAAGAAATGGCTTCCCTCTTAGGATCAGGAATCTTTGGGAACTCTCTTCCCCAGAGAGTGGTAGAAGCAGTGTCATCGAATGTTTCTTAAGGCAGGGGTAGATAGATTGTCTCACAAGGGAGTCAAAGGTCGTCAGCGCAAGGCAGAATTTGGAGTTGAGGTTCCGATCCAATCAGCCACGATCTTATCTGGTGGAGCGGGCCTGAGGGGCCAAGTGGCCTACTCCTGCTCCTAATTTGCATGTTTGTCTGTATGAAGGTGGATGACCACCACCCCCTCATGGCCAAGTCAGGCGGCCTTTACGGTTTAGCTACAAGCTTGACCAGGGCTGAAATAAAAATGTAAAAGATATCTGGGGACTGAGGTTTTTTGAGTTCTGCTGTCAGGTGTTCGAATGTGCTGCCTAGTTTTTAGCATCTTTTTCATCACGTTTAATTTTTCGAGACCTGCCTCTCCCTGAGACATTACTGCAATAACTGTCTGTCTTTAGGGAGCCCATTGGAAGTGCCAGCCTGCCTTCTCTCTTTACTTGGTGCCTGCTGTCTGTCCAATCCCCACCTTGGCAGTGCTGTATCCTTCCCAGCCCATAAGTTGGCCAGCCAGCATGAGATTGCGTTCCGGGGTCTACCACAGCCAGAGACACATTTCACGAGTGGGTGACACGGTAGCACAGTGGTTAGCACTGCTGCTTCACAGCTCCAGGGACCTGGGTTCGATTCCCGGCTCGGGTCACTGTCTGTGTGGAGTTTGCACATTCTCCTCGTGTCTGTGTGGGTTTTCTCTGGGTGCTCCGATTTCCTCCCACGGTCCAAAGATGTGTGGGTTAAGTTGATTGGCCATTCTAAGAAACTGTCCCTTAGTGTCCAGGGATGTGTAGGTTAGAGGGATTAGTGGGTATAATATTTAGGGATATGGGGGTAGGGCCTGGGTGGGATTGTGTTCGGTGCAGACTCGATGGGCCGAAGGGCCTCTTTCTGCACTGTAGGGTTTCTATTCTATGAACATCTGTTCCTGGTTGGCAGTGAGCACGCACCCAGCAGGTGGAAAATTCAGGCCTAAGTTAAGTCTACCAGTGAAATCTTTCAGATGAAACATTAAACCAAGGCCCCATCCTCTCTCTCAAATAGATACAAAAATATCCTGTGATACTACATATTCCAGTCACCTCACTATAGGACAGATGTAAAAGCATTAGAGGAGAGTCACAGGAAAGGGAGTGGAATGACTTGGATTGTTTTCTTTCGAGTACAGAAGGCTGGGGGAGTGGGGGGGACATGATTATGAGGGGTATGGATAGGGTGAGAAAGAGGCAGGAAGTGGGTGGGAACTCAATCAGGAGGGGGCATAGCTGTAGGATAAAGGGGCAGGAGATTCAGAGGGGATTTGAGAATGAAAATAATCTCTCAGTGGGTGACTGCACTGCCTGGGAAGGCAGTGGGGGCCAGAAACCTTACCAACTTTAAAAAAAATATTTGGATGAGCTCCTGAAACATCGAAACTTCCAAAGAAATGGGACAAGTGCTAGAAAATGGGATTAGCACGACCTCATTGTTCCTTTGGAGCACAGCAGAGAGGGAGCAGTCAGTGAGAGGAGTGCTTGTGGGAAAGCTACAGTGATTTTTAGTGGTGGTTGTTGTTGGCGCAGACTCGATGGACCGAAGGGCCTTTTCTGTGCTGTGCGACTCTATGACTATTTGGCAGAGAAACAACGGAGTTTGTCTTGGCCGATATTTATCCTTAACTGAAATCACCCAGACGGAATGATCGAGTTTGATCTCATTGCTCTGTGTGAGAGCTTGCTGTGTAGAAATTGGCTGCTGCACTTTCTACAGTACTACACTTCAGCAATGTTCCACTGCCTGTTAAATATTTAGGGGCATTCTGGGGTCACGAACGATGCCAACAATTTTTCTTTGTAAGCAAATGATCTCCAACGAAAAATAACAATGGTTAAAAATCAGGGACACACCCAACTTCTGCCCACAGTCGGCAAACATTAGTGACAAAGGTGATTAATTAGTGTAAGGAAACCAGTGACTAGAAACATCAAAAACAACCTGGGGAGAGCGAGCCGGCTCAAACCTGCCACCGACTCAGTCAGAATCCCAGAAGAGGAATAAACAGAGCTTCACAGCTCATCGATATATTCAGACTGCTCTGAGTCAAACTGGGCACAGCCTCAATGTTGAAGGCATTGATCAGTGAATCCAGTTTTTGTAATGTTAGATTTTTAGTTCATTGGCAGAAGAAGCAATGAGGAGAAACTTTCTAAGGCAGATTAGGGTCTGCACCGCCTGAGAGTGTGGTGGAGGCAGGCTGAATCGAGCTATTCAAGGGGGAATCAGATTGTTGTCTCCAAAGGGAGAATGTGCAGGGTCAGGAGGAGAAGCCAGGTGATTTGCTCATTCAGAAAGTTGGTGCGGACACGATGGGCTGAATGGCCTCCCATTGTGCTGTACTGATTCTCCGATTGGAAGTAGGTGATGGTAATCCAATGAGGATTTATGGGAAACACGTCAATGTCTTTATCACTCAGTTTCAATTTGAACCAGTATTTCATCATTACTCTGAATGATTGGGTGTAAATCAATAACAGACACTGTTATTCTGGCCCCAAAGCCGGAAAATCCTGCCTGACGTCTGTTGAATTCTCTGTCCTGCCAACTACAATTCCCGTGGCAGGTGGGACAGGAAAATTCCATCCTGGGGATCCCAAAGCCCACTCCTTAAAGATGGGTTATATGATCAGACAGAGATAGAATAACCAAGTCCCTACAGTGCCATTCGGCCCATCGATTCTGCACTGACTCTTTGAAACAGCCCACCCAATCCTTGCTGCCATCCTATCTGCATAATACCACGTTTACCAATACACTGAACCTACATACCTTTGGACACTACGGGACAACTTCAAGAACTAGGTAGCCACTGAGACATAAGCTCATATTACTGTGCAACACACATGGGATCTGCTGGACGAGGAGAAATTTCCTCCAGTTAAATAAAACCATTCCATCAGTCCCTGAGAATAAACTTCCTGCCTGTTCACCAATCATATCCCTTTCCTTGGCAAATGGTAAAGACACAACTGGACCGTTGGCACCCCATCTGGTCCCAGAATGCTGTTCCAACTCCATATCCACTCCAGCACCAAGGCACTCTGCTTACGTAGAAACATAGAAGATAGGAGCAGGAGGA
The DNA here is from genome assembly GCF_965287045.1 of Carcharhinus amblyrhynchos. Lineage (NCBI taxonomy): Eukaryota > Metazoa > Chordata > Chondrichthyes > Carcharhiniformes > Carcharhinidae > Carcharhinus > Carcharhinus amblyrhynchos. The sequence continues at coordinate 38,674,915 of NC_137346.1, read as the reverse complement.
GGTCTTTGGTCCTTTGAGCCTGCTCCGCCATTCATTATGATCGTCCAACTCAATAGCCTAATCCTGCTTTCTCCCCATAACCTTTGTTCCCATTTGCCCCAACTGCTATATCCAACCGCCTCTTGAATGCATTCAATGTTTGGTGTCAACGACTTCCTGTGGTAATGAATTCCACAGGCTCACCACTCCTTGGTGAAGAAATGTCTCCTCACCCCCGTCCTAAATGGTCTACCCTGAATCCTCAGTCTGTGACCCCTGGTTCTGGACTCCCCCACCATCGGGAACATCTTCCCTGCATCTTTCCTATCTAGACCTGTTAGAATTTTATAAGTCTCTGTGAGAACCTTCCCCCTCTCCTCCCCACCACCCATTTGTCTGAACTCCAGTGAAAAGAATCCTAACCTGTCAATCTCTCCTTGTACATGAGTCCCGCCATCCCCAGAATCAGCCTGGTAAACCTTCGCTGCACTCCCTCAAGAGCAAGAACATTCTTCCTCAGAAAAGGAGACCCAAACTGCAAACAACACTCTAGGTGTCACCGAGTACAATTGCAATAACACATCCCTGCTACTGTACTCGAAACCTCCCACAATGAAGGGCATTTGCCTTCTTTACCACATGGGAACATCAACACGTGGAGGTTCCCCTCCGAGGCACTTACCATCCTGACTTGGAAATATGTCCTGTTCCTTCACTGTCACTGGGTCAAAACTCTCCCTAACAGCACTGTGGGTGGACCTACACCTCATGGATGGCAGCGGTTGAAGAAGGCAGCTCACTACCACCTTCTCAAGGGCAACTAGGGATGGGCAATAAATGCTGGCCCAGCCAGTGATGCCCAGATCCCATAAGTGAATTAAAAGTACCTGGTTATTTGGGGGGAAAAGTAAGTCTATTAAGGAAAGAGGAAATTTCCAAAAGAGGAAATCTCGATAATGAGGCATGAGGGTATGGCTAAAAAGTGAATATTTTACACTAGTCTTCACAAAGAAGCAGATGCCAGCATGGTGGCACCGTGGTTAGCATTGCTGCCTCACAGTGCCAGGGACCCAGATTCGATTCCCGGTTTGGGTCACTGTCTGTGTGGAATCTGCATGTCCTCCTCGTGTCTGTGTGGGTTTCCTCTGGTTTCCTCCCACAGTCCAAAGATGAGCTGGTTAGGTGCATTGGCCCGTGCTAAATTCTCGCTCAATGTACCCGAACAAGCGCCAGACTGTGGCGACTAGGGAATTTTCACAATAACTTCAGTGCAGTGTTAATGTAAGACTATTTGTGACACTAACAAAATAATCTTTAAACCAATGTGAAGGTTAGAATATAGAAGGTTATGGACATAAGAGTAACAGAGAAAAATATGAAAAAAATTTCATACCAGTGACTGCTGTAAAGTCACCTACTGCTCCACTGATCTCACTACATCTGGATATTTTCCATTCTTGTGTTTTTAACAGGAATGTTATGGAAATTTCGGCACGCTTTACCCAGGAGAGGTGATTATATAGTTGAGTAAACACCTTCTCTCCTAAGGTTCCTTCTTAAAACCTTCTCGAGGTTTGACTGTGATAACTTCTTGCTGCTACTTCACTACAAAGCCCCATGGGTCATTTGGCACTCTATAAGTATCAGTTATTGGCACACTGCACACCTTCTTGTGACTAACCGCCACGCCACACTATCTCCATATTGACACTGGCACCCAGATACCATCCTGAGTCAAAAAACAGAAACTGTACCACACCCAAAACACGAACCTGTCTCAACAATACTGCGGACATCCACATTGCCATTTGCAGTTCACTTCCTGAATCACAGAAGCATCAATCGTTTGATTTGTAATCTCCTCAGTCAGGCTGTGCTCGTCATACCGGGCTCTCTGCCCAGTCAGGCTGCCTAGTTATACTGATAACCGGACTCTCTGCTCAGTTAGGCTGTGCTAGTTATACTGGTAACCTGATACTTTTCTCAGTCAGCCTGTATTAGTTATTCTGGTAACCAGACACTCTTCTCAGTCAGTGTGTGCTAGTTCTACTGGTATGCAGACACTACCTTCAGTCAGGCTGCGCTAGTTATGCTGGTAACTGGAAATCTGCACAGTCAGGCTCTGCTAGCTATACTGGTAACCAGTTACCTTTCTCAGTCAGCCTGTATTAGTTATTCTGGTAACTATACACTCTTCTCAGTCAGCCTGTGCCAAGTTATACTGGTAACTTGACACTCTGCTGAGTCAGCCTGTGCTAGTTATATTGGTAACCAGATACCCTTCTCAGTCAGCCTGTGCTAGTTATACTGGTAATCAGAGTCTCTGCTCTGTCAGGCTGTGCTAGTTATACTGGTAATTGGACTCTCTGCTCAGTTAGGCTGCGCTAGTTATACTGGTAACCGGACCGAGCAGAGTTTCCAGTTATAAGTGTAACTAGTACAGCCTGACTGAGCAGATTGTCTGGTTACCAGAATAACTAGCACAGGCTGACTGAGCAGATTGTCCGGTTACCAGAATAACTAGCACAGGCTGACTGAGCAGATTGTCCGGTTACCAGAATAACTAGCACAGCCTGACTGAGCAGATTGTCCGGTTACCAGAATAACTAGCACAGGCTGACTGAGCAGATTGTCCGGTTACCAGAATAACTAGCACAGGCTGACTGAGCAGATTGTCCGGTTACCAGAATAACTAGCACAGGCTGACTGAGCAGATTGTCCGGTTACCAGAATAACTAGCACAGGCTGACTGAGCAGAGTATCTGGTTACCAGAATAACCAGCACAGGCTGACTGAGCAGATTGCCCGGTTACCAGAATAACTAGCACAGGCTGACTGAGCAGAGTATCTGGTTACCAGTATAACCAGCTCAGTCAGCTTGTTGCCAGTTCTGTTCTATTATTTACTCATCTGTAGATTATTTCAAACATGCTTCATGTTGGAGAACTTTTTATTCTTTAGTTTTGTTGGTTTTTGCTCATTTTCGAAATGTTCGGGATATTTCTGTAAATCCTTGGCTTTACCCTCAGTTTGTGTCCTTCACCTCAAACCTGAGATCTTTCCCATTGCAGCTGTGTAACGTGAATGGGCAGGAGCAGAGATCCAAGCATTGATCCAAGGTGTGTGATTTCGAGAAGAAATTGGATATCGCTCTTGGGGCTAAAGGGATCCAGGGATATGTGGGGGGAAGAGGGGATCAGGATATTGAATTCGATGATCAGCCATGATCAAGATGAATGGCGGAGCAGACTCGAAGGGTCCTAGTTTCTAGGCTGCCAGCTCCCCGCTGGATTGAAATACTCTGGCAGGGTGGGAGATGCTGGTGGACCCAGGGACTTGAGTCCCGGTAATCAGATCCAAATTATATTAAATGACCACGTAAGTGCCTCTCTGCCAGTTTCCGGTGCAGAGCAGACACTGCCGGAAATCCGGTGCTGGGAGATGTAAGTGAGGTGTGAACGGTTACACAAACACCACATATCTCCAATGTGAGAATCTCCCGGCCCACTGTGCTTACAGTTCAGGATGTGGAGATGCCGGTGTTGGACTGGTAAACACATGATGGACTTGAACCTGATGTTGTGAGACTACTTACTGTAACAAATCAGCTCAGGGGGATGGGAGAATTACGGCCTATTTGTTTATCTTACACTTATTTCTTTAAGATGTGTGCTTACAGTGTCCTTTCAACTTGGCAGTTTGAAACATGTTCCATTTTCCTTCCACAGTGACCTCTATATGATCTGTCTCATATTTTCATTCATTGATGGGATTAGGGTGTTGCTGGTTAGTCAGCATTTATTACCCATCCCTGTCTGCCCTTGAACTGAGTGGCTTGCTGGGCCATTTCAGAGGGCAGTTCAGAGTCAATCATATTGCTACGACTCTGGGATCACATGTAGGCCAAACTGGGTAAGGACGGCAGATTTCCTTCCCTAAAGGACGTCAGCGAACCAGATGGGTGTTTACAACAATTGATTTATGGTCACAATAAGACTTTTAATTGCAGAAAGATTCAAATTTCACAGTTTCTGAGGTGAGATTTGAGGCGGAGATGCCACTTTTGGACTGGAGTAAGCATCCAATGCCAGCATCTCCACATCACAGCCATCATCGACACACCAAACCAAGTGGAGAGGATCTCCAAGAAGATCGCGCATATCAACACAGACATCAAGTTTCTACATACCAAATAAACCTATTGGACCTTAACCTGGTGTTGTGAGACTTCTTACCGTGAGATTTGAACTCAGATCCCCAGAGCACTGGATTACTGGACCAGTGAAAATATCACTACACCATGGCGTCCCCTTTTAATCTTTTCTTGTTTATCTTTTGACATTGTATATTTTTGTCTGAATCCTTCCTCAGTGATGATTTTCAGATTATATCAGATTTTAAGATGATTTGGCTGTGCTGGACTCAGAGTTACTGTTGGCCAATGCTTTGTACCTTTGTATCTTTATATTGCCCACCAGTGAGTTATTTTCCAAACTTGACCATTCACAACATGCCATTCTTTCTGGACCATTAGCGCTAAAAGAGATAATTCAGAAGGATGTCACTTTGATTCTTCCTTGACCATCATTAAATGTTAGACCCTACTCTCGCAAATTCCATTTCTCACATCACATTCCTGTCACTGGCAACACTTCCTCTGTCTTGGTCACTGTCACCTCTCCAGCCAACAGGAAAAGGAAAAGATTTTGCACTTGTATAGCATCTTTCATGACCTCAGTGTTAGAACCATAGAACCATAGAAAATTACAGCTCAGAAACAGGCCTTTTGGCCCTTCTTGTCTGGGCCGAACCATTTTTTGCCTAGTCCCACTGACCTGCACTTGAACCATATCCCTCCACACCCTTCTCATCCATCAACCCGTCCAAGATTTTCTTAAATGTTAAAAGTGACCCCGCATTTACCACTTTATCCGGCAGCTCATTCCACCCTCCCACCACTCTCTGTGTGAAGAAGCCCCCCCCAATATTCCCTTTAAACTTTTCTCCTTTCACCCTTAACCCATGCCCTCTGGTTTTTTTCTCCTCTAGCCTCAGTGGAAAAAGCCTGCTTGCATTCACTCTATCTATACCCATCAAAATCTTATACACCTCTTTCAAATCTCCCCTCATTCTTCTACACTCCAGGGAATAAAGTCCTAACCTATTCAATCTCTCTCTATAACTCAGCTTCTCAAGTCCCAGCAACATCCTTGTGAACCTTCTCTGCACTCTTTCAACCTTATTTACATCCTTCCTGTAACTAGGTGACCAAAACTGCACACAATACTCTAAACTTGGTCTCACCAATGCCTTATATAACCTTACCATAACACTCCAACTTTTATACTCAATACTCCTATCTATAAAGGCCAATGTACCAAAAGCACTCCTTACGACCCTATCCACCTGTGATGTCACTTTTAGGGAATTCTGTACCTGTGTTCCCAGATCCCTCTGTTCAACTGCACTCTTCAGAGTCCTACCATTTAGCCTGTACGTTCTACTTTGGTTTGTCCTTCCAAAGTGCAATACCTCACACTTGTCTGCGTTAAATTCCATTTGTCATTTTTCAGCCCATTTTTCTAGTTGGCCCAAATCCTTCTGCAAGCTTTGAAAACCTTCCTCACTGTCCACTACACCTCCAATCTTTGTATCATCAGCAAAGTTGCTGATCCAATTTACTGCATTATCATCCAGATCATTGATATAGATGACAAACAACAATGGACCCAGCACTGATCCCTGCGGCACTCCACTAGTCACAGGTCTCCACTCAGAGAAGCAATCCTCCATAACCACTCTCTGGCTTCTTCCATTGAGCCAGTGTATAATCCAATTTACTACCTCCCCATGTATACCTAGCAACTGAACCTTCCTAACTAACCTCCATGAGGGACTTTATCAAAGGCCTTGCTAAAATCCAGGTAGACAACATCCACTGCCTTCCCTTCATCCACTTTCCTGGTGACCTCCTCGAAAAACTCTAATAGATTGGTCAAACATGACCTACCACTCACAAAGCCATGTTGACTCTCCCTAATAAGTCCCTGACTGTCCAAATATTTGTAGATCCTATCCCCTATCACACCTTCCAATAACTTGCCCACCACCAATGTCAAACTTACTGGCCTATAATTTCCCGGATTTCTTTTGGAACCTTTTTTAAACAACATGAGCCACCCTCCAATCATCCGGCAACTCCCCTGTGCATGCTAACATTTTAAATATATCTGCCAGAGCCCCTGCAAGTTCACTACTAGCCTCCCTCAAGGTCCGTGGGAATACCCTGTCCGGCCCTGGGGAGTTATCCGTTCTGATTTGCCTCAAGACAGCCAGCACCTCCTCCTCTTTAATCTGTATAGGTTCCATGACCTCCCTACCTGTTTGCCCTACTTTCGTGGACTCCATGCCCATTTCCTCAGTAAATACAGATGCAAAAAAACCATTTAGTATCTCCCCCAGCTCTTTTGGTTCCATACACAGTCTACCACTCTGGTCTTCAAGAGGACCAATTTTATCCCTCACTATCCTTTTGCTCCTTTCATACCTATAGAAGCTCTTTGCATTTTCCTTCATTCTGTCTGCCAAAGCAACCTCTTGCCTTCTTTTAGCCCCCCTGATTTCCCTCTTAAGTAGCTTCTTGCACTTTTTATACTCCTCGAGCATCTGATCTGTTCCTTGCTGCCTGTACATTTCATACAACTCTCTCTTCTTCTTAATCAGTGTTACAATCTTGAGAACCAAGGTTCCTTATTCCTATTTACTTTGCCTTTAATCCTGACAGGAACATACAAACTCTGCACTCTCAAAATTTCTCCTTTGAAGGCCTCTCACTTTCCATTTACATCCTTACCAGAGAACAGCCTGTGCCGATCCACACTTCCCAGATCCCTTCTCATTTCATCAAATTTGGCCTTTTTCCAGTTCAGAACTTCCACCCAAGGACCAGATCTATCCTTATCCATGATCAGGTTGAAACTAATAGCATTATAATCACTGGATCCAAAGTGTTCCCTCACGCTCACATCCATCACCTACCCTAACTCATTTCCCAATAGGAGATCCAGTATCACATCCTCTCTATTTGGCACCTCTATATACTGATGTAGAAAATTCTCCTGAACACATTTTACAAACTCTACCCCATCTAAACCTTTAACAGTATGCAAGTCCCAATCTATACGTGGAAAATTAAAATCCCCTATCACAACTTTCTGTTTCTTGCAGTTGTCAGTTATCTCTCTGCTGATTTGCTCCTCCAATTCTCTCTATTAGGTGGTCTATAATACAACCCCATTAATGTAGTCATACCTTTCCTGTTTCTCAGCTCCACCCACAGGGACTCTGTAGAGAATGTAACCGATGATAACATTCGATTGGTTGTAGTGTGACCAGTGGTAACAAGCTGTAAGGGTCAGCTGACCCAGTAAACTATGTAACCAATGACAGAATGATGTGATGGTCAGCTGACTCAGTACAAATGAGGAGCTGCTGGGAATTGTGGGAGTTTGAAATGGCCTTTAGTGTTGGGGTAATGAAGTTTCTTTATTAAAACTTTTCCTTTGATTTATCTGTTGGAGTAAGTTTTGTTTCATTTTATAAACTGAAGAGTTTTTTCTGCTGGATGAATACTCAGGAGGTCCCAAGTGATATTGTTTTAAACAATACTTTCCACTTGTCTGAGTGCATACAGCTCCAACCACATCAACACCACCCAGGACAAAGCAGCCTGATTGGCACCCCATCCACTGACTCCACCACCCAAATCAGAGTCACTACACCTGCATTGGAGGTTATTTGGGAGCTGAGCCAATGAGGGATTTAAAAACACAGAAGAGAATTTTATAATTGAGGGAGGCTACCAGACTGGGAGGCGGTGAGTACAGGAGGGGGGTGGGGGTGGGGGTGGTGGAGTGATAGGAACTGGTGCAAGATAAGCTAATGTCCAGACGTGTAGTTGGACAGGCAACTGGAAGCTGATCAGAGTCTTGTGCTGATATTCTGCAGGGTTTTAGCTTGTTTAACAGCATTATTACATTTGGAGGTTTCCAAGTCTTTGGTAAAGGGAGGGGGGTGCCTTATCATCTTGTCTTGCCAATTGATTGGTGAGGTGTGCCGATAAGATTGGGCAAGAGGCAAAAAAATTCAGCTCATGCCCAGCTTCTTGCCTCTTGTGGTGATACCAGCCCCTGCCTGCTGTTAAAATCACCATCATGCCCAGGAAGGGCCTTGTACACTGGGAGATCAAGGCACCTGTGCAATGGCACCCCTGGAGCTCAGCAGCTGGCTTCCTGGTGTGAAAAGGCTCTGCCCACTCCCCCTACTGGTGTGAATCACACTTGGGTTCTTTTATTTCTAAGTGCCTTATGATTGAGTCTGGGAGCTCTTCCAAAAAATAGGCTTGTATGGCACTTTTTGGTACAATCGTTCTCCCTGCCCTGCCCTCCTCCCCCTCCCCCTGGTTCTTGCCTAACCTGTGGCTAAGATTCCTGAATGTGATGGAATGAGAACTCTGTAAGGAGTGTGTGTGTGTGTATGTGTATTCCATAGAGGGTAACAGCAGACAGTAGTTTGGTTTGGAGATTCTTGAGTACTGGCGTTCGAAGGATTTCACACACAGGCCAAAAGAAAGAGCTTTGTTGCATTGACCAGTTGCGTAATGTAGTCCTATTCCTCTGTAATCAAAAATGCCAGTGTTGGGTAAATGGGGCAAGATGTCCTTTTACTGCGAATGTAATAAACCAGCCAAAGAAAACAGGATTGATTTTATTTTGAAAACAAGGTTAACACATGTACATCTTCATGCAGTTTACTGTTATGGGTAGAGCAATAGCCAATACTGAATGTTAAAGATTAAATATTCACAACCAGATCCACACATTAAGACGACGAGGAGAATTCTGTTTAGGACTGACTATAATCTGCGTCACGTTGTACAATGGGGCCAGTTCATATATCTTATGCACAGTGTGGAACTCTGGTAGTCTAAGAAGCTCTATTGCCTGCACTGTACGACACATGGATGAGGAATGTTCCTCTGAGCACCATTCAACGGCCCATCACCTCAATTCATGAAAAGTGCTTCAAGCCGAAGCAAGAGTGAACCAGTTAACTAAATATTCACCTAGGAATCAAATGCTAAATGCAGTTTCATTGCTTATGGTGCAACTGGAATTCCTTTTGGAAGTTTACTTATTTTGGTTCTATCACACAACCTCATTATAAAACCTATTTAAGATTGTAAGACCAGAATGGGATTGGGGGAGCGGCGACATAATAGGTGCAGACTGATTGAGCTCCATAGGCTGGGGGCAGAACCTAACTTATTGTCCTGTACGTGTTGCGAAAGCTACATGTTAGCACCAATTTGCCCTTCTGCTCTGTAGAGAATTGAGATTGGAAATGTGAAGTAAAGGAACGATGCTTCAAATTCCCTTCCCTGATCCTCTGACTCTTCAATCTCAACCTCACTGTTGTATCAAGGTTCCGGCTGGATAGATCCTCACAGTAACGTGTGTGTGTGTGTGTGTGTGTGTGTGTGTGTGTGTGTAGTTGGGGAAAAGTGCCTCAGAGCTCGATGGGAAAGCCTTTTTGACAAGGCCCAAGATGGCTGCCATAGAGATGCAGCTTGGGAGGAAAATAAATCGAGGTTGAGGTGGAGGAAGGAAGGGCAAGAGAAAGGTGTCAAGCCCTCATTAAAGAAGAGAATCTGGAAAACTGTTCTATCCACACAGCATGACACTCCCTGAAAAAAAAAGACTGAAGTGCCATCTTGGTTACATTTACATCAACAAGTGCTAAAATCAGTAGCCTACCATTTCTGATTGTACACAACAAATCTGCTGCTTCTTTTTATTATTAACAAGATAAACACAATGACCCTAATCAGAACTGGATATTTCATTCTGGGTCACAATTTTGTTTAGGAATGGATCCTTGGGAATAAAGAAACCATTTCAGTCTCCTACGCAGCAAAGAGATGGAACCAATTGACAAAGTTTTAAAAAAAAATCATTTTGTGAGATGTGAGCATCGCTGGCTAGTCCCAGCATTTATCATCCATCTCTAATTTCCCTTCATTTCAGAGGCAGCCAAGAGTCAACCATATTGCTGTGGCTCTGGACTCACATGTAGGCCAGACTAGGTGAGGAAAGCAGATTCCCTTCCCTGAAGTTTCCACATTAGTGAACCAGATGGGTTTTTACAACAATGGTTTCACGGTCATCAGTAGATTCTGAATTCCAGATTTTTATTGAATTCAAATTTCACCATCTGCCTTGGTGGGATTTGAACTCAGGTCTCCAGAGCTTGATCTAAGTCACTAGAGTATGAGTCCAGTGACAATACCACTGCGCCACTGCCTCCCACATTACCAGGTCACAGGACTAATCATCAAAACAAAGTATACCGCCTCATTTTGTCACCCAATAACCTCTCTCATCGGGTCTTTACTTACACTGTGCACACTGTTATGTTAGTTAATTACAGAGAACAGCCTGATTTAAACAGTTATATATATGATAGTTGGAAAGAGAGGCAGATGTGTCCAGGGAGGAGGGAAGAATAATTTAGACAAATAAAGATCAGTTAATGAGAACAGATCACTGCAGGGTGTCAAAGAAATGTGAGCCATTTTTCCCCACAGTTGCCTTGATAATGTAACATTTATGAGGTCTACTGAGACATTTTACTATGGTTAACAAATTCACATTTTGACCAGAAAGATGACGAAATGCAATTTAAATATCAATCTACATCAGCATTCTTGACAGAAACCTACATAACATCCCATTCACCGAGGGTTACAATTTTCAGGGAAATATGTGGAAGCCAAATTTTGGCTGGGGTTTACGTCATGGATAAAAAAAAACAAATTCTTGGTGCTTAGTTAAGTATCTGAGTTCAACAATTCGAATCAATTTACAGTCAGTGCTCCAGGTAGACTCATGGGTAAGGCTGACTATTAAATATGATTCTAAGTTATATCAAACTGGCTGAAAACATCCCTGAGTTCCCCCAGTCTCTTCTTTATATTCATTCACAGGATGTGGGTGTCACTGGCTGGTAAACATTCATTGCCCATCCCTAATTTTCCCCTTGAGAAGGTGGTGGTGAGCTACCTTCTTGAGCCGCTGCGGTGTAGGTACACCCGCAGTGCTGTTAGGGAGGGTGTTTCAGGGTTTTGACCCAATGACAGTGAAGGAACGGCGATTATATTTCCAAAGCAGGGCAATGAGTGACGTGGAGGGGAACCTCCAGGTGGGTGGTGTTCCCAGGTGTCGGCTGCCCTTGTCCTTCTCAGTGGCCAAGGTCATGGGGTTTGATGGGTCACGGGCTTGAGGAGGTCAAGGACTTGGAAAATTGAAGGAAATGTTCAGCTCGAGATGTTCACGGTGATTAAAAGTTGATAGGGATAGTCGATGAAAAGAAATTATTTCCTCTGGTGGAAGATTCCAGAACAAAAGGAAGCTTGATTTTCGAGCCAGGCCATTCAAGGGTGACGTTAGGAAGCAACTCGTCACAAAAAGGGTAGTGGAAATCTGGAATTCTCTCTCACAAACCACTATTGAGACTAGAGTGAGTTAAGTTTCAAATCCGAGATGAAACCAGTTAATAATTCCAATCTGATTATTTTGAAAGGTATTCATCTTCCAATTGAGTTCAAAACCCTCGTTAAAGAAACCTGTGCCAAAAATATTCATCCCACATCCCTACCTGTGTAAGTTGTGGGAATTTGAGACAAGATGGTTTCCATGTATGAGGTCCAGGTGTGGAGGGTGGAAGACTGCAGAAGAGATAGTTTCACTGTCTTGACCTTCAGTGAGTTTCCAACTTCTCCTCGTGATCTTGGGCAGAGATAATGGACAGAGCAGGTTGCCAGCCATTCGGGGCAAGGTACCTGAATGGGTGGCAGGGTTTTAAACCACTTGGTGATGCCAGGCAGGATTTAGTGTGAGGCAGGGCACAGGGGCATTGCTGGGAGTCAGGGAAGGTACAGGAGGTCTCCTCTCATCTCTGGAGATCAAAGGAAGCTACATAACAAAGAGAGGAAGAAAGCAAAAACCAGTATCCGGCAAGGGAAAAAAAATGTTCAAACATATTTTCATCAGTCCTCAATACTATGTTGGAAATCCTACTCAATGGCCAGGCTGAGACTTTTGGCAAATCCCACTCTGAGATTTAGAGAATGCCATGATGGAGGAGCAGGTTAGAGTGAGGCACAATTCAGGAGTCAGAGTAAAGGGAGATTTATTCTCTGTCTGAATGAGCTATGTTTGACATACGGATACTTACATTGCATGCCCAAAAAGGGAAGGGTTGTGTTTCCCTCAATATTAACACTCCCCATCCCAAACACACACACACACACAAAACTCACACCAAAAAAGACAATACTTCCTAAACAAAAATAAATACAAAAAAAAGTGTGTCTCTATTTATAAATAACTTAGAGTATTCCTTTTAAATAAAATTAAATTCATGCATAGCATGGTGAAACAGTATGGGTACACCTTACTCCAGTTTTTTGACAACTGTTTGGGGTAAAAGGAAGAATAGTAATTCAAAGTTTTGAGTATTTTTCTTCAGTCTAATTTTAATATTGTGTGAATAATGCTACTCCTCGTCCCCGGCTATCCTTGTACTGAAACATGGAACTTGTTCCAATGCCAGAGTGTACAAATACTTAAAAATGATAAAAGAAACTGCACAATTGGTTGAGGGGATTTCCTAAGGTCTTGTTTTGAGGGTTGGTTGGATGCAGAGCGATGATTGATTGGAGTCAGACTGAGGCCCTGTCTAACTGAGCTAACCAACCCTTGACTGGTTAGTGATGCAGAACAGCGCCAACAGGGAGGGTTCAATTCTCGTACTGGCTGAGGTCATTCATACAAGAGCCCACCTCCTCAGCCTTGCCCCACGCCTGAGGTGTGGTGATCCTCAGGTTAAAACCATCACCAGTCAGCTCTCCCCCCTCTCAGAGGGTAAAACAGCCCATGGTCATCTGGGACCGTGGCAACTTTACCTTTATTTTCTCTACACGGGGAATGCATGATTTCGAACCTGACCTCACAGCCGGAGAGAGGCTGTCTCTAGCTCACGGGGATGTCATACAAGATTCCGGGGAAGAGAGAGAGAAATAAATAACAAGCTCCTATTTGTCTGGAAAAGTTGAGGAAACTCCTCGGCCTCCAGCTGTCACAGTTCGATTGTGTAAAGGAAAGGTGAGTATTTTTCCTTTGTTTGTTGATTAGAAGATTTTGAGCACTTGGTAATCTGCAAACTTCCTCCAGCGATTCGCAATGAAACCGTCAGGAGCTGGTGAGACCACTTCCCCCACAAGCATTACCCGAAGACCAGCCTCGCTTAGTGAAGAAGCATCACCAGCCAGCCACTGCCCACAGCTCATGATTAATTCCCAATGTATCAGTGTGCTGGTGAAACTGCCCCGTGGAGACTGGAACTACCTTCATATCCAATATTAACAAATAACTTTTTTAAAAATCACAGTTTGGCAGGGAAAGGATCAGTTCTCATTCACAGAGCGGAGGCCTGTTATTAGAGGAATGTTGGAACTAAAAGAAGTTAATTGCCAATAACACAAACTATCTGCACATTTGGATGGATATTTGTGCCCAAGATGAGGGCTGTCAGTCAGTGTCGGGCAATTAAATTTCCTCCACAATATCAGTGTCAAGTACTCCCACGTCTGTTACAATATCACAGAGAGGCTGTGAACTCGGTCAGAGAATCCCTACAGTGCAGGAGGCAGCCACTTGATCCATCAAGTCCGCACTTACAACAACGCCCTATTCACATAACCCCATATATTTACCCTGCTAGTCTTCCTGACCTAAAGGGCAATTTAGCATGGCCAATCCACCACATCTTTGGACTGTAGGAGGAAACCAGAGCACCCAGAGGAAACCCACGCAGACACAGGGAGAATGTGTAAACTCCACACAGACGGTGACCCAAGCTGGGAATCGAACCCGGGTCACCGGCTCTGAGAGGCAGCGGTGCTAACCACTGTGCTACCGTGCCCAAGTCTTAGTTCTAGATGTTTGGGTACATGATGTGGATGGAGTCTCGGGTGCAGCTCTGCGCTGTTGCAGGTACCAGTCGGAATGCTCTGATGCTGTTTTCCCACCGCTGCTGCCAGCCAAAACTCCATCCACCGCAGCGGGACTGGAGAATCCCAGCCATGGGCAGGTCGGGGAATTCTGGCTGCGGCCTTTCAATGAGGAGTCAGGCTGAAGCCCTATCGAACCTGTTCAGGTGCTTGGAAAAGCCACAATGTGAAGTGGCTTTTCTCAGCATTCAGCTGAAAATACAGTAAAACAGACCAGGCTGACTGGTTATCCCACTGCTGTTTGTGTTAAGTGCAGTTAAACGACCCTGTCTACCTGCATGGCAGCTAATTTCCCACAGCTTTTAATTGGCAGTGAAGCACTTTGGAAGATTCTGAAGACGTGAAGGGCGCTACAGAAAGATTTCTCTAATGGTGTTGGGTGTGGGTGGGCAGGACCACTCTCAGCCCCAGCCAGGAGACTGCAGCTTCAGGCCTCACTGAGTACACAACCTGGGCTGACGCTGAAACATTAAATCGCAGTTGCCTCCTCAGGTGGGCACAGGAAGATCCCGCAGCAATATTCATCAACGTTGTCCCCCAGCCCTCCCTTGCCGTGGTCAATGTTTCTTCACTTGACTAAAAAAGTCTTAAAAGACGCTCTGGTCATTAACTCAATACTGTTTGTGGGATCTTGCTGTACACCACTCGATGGTTGAGTTTCCTATATTCCACCAGCAACTACAAGTCAAGGAGCATTTGACTGGCCCCCGAGGTTGCAAAAGGCGCTATATAAATACAAATATGTTTATGTAGATAGGAGTTACATGGAGAGTCACACTCACTCTCTGCTCTTTCCCCAGTACAGACCATCACAGGCCCAAGCACCCAAACACACAATGGGTTTGTTTGCCCTTTATACACACAGCTGGATAAATGTCACTTCCGACAGAGTTCCCAGTTTGGGCCGGATGGAACCCAGGTGAATCCGTCTAGTCTGCTGTCACTCCCATCATCTGGAACAGCTGTGACTCAAACCCAACCCTGTCCCCCTCCTGTCGCAAAGCTTGGGAACGCCGATCGCCGGGAATCTCCTGCTACGAGGAAGGAGGTGACTGACGAGGGCCTTCGCCTGGAATGAATACGGATGTTATGCAGTTTTTTTCCCTCTGATATTAAATACTACCCCGCTGCAAACTCATTTAAACAAATGGTTCCTCCTTAAAGCCTGCTGTCATCTGCTGCTCTGTGTTGCAGGAGTTGGGAAAAGCAACTTCTGCAGGAACTCCCTGTTCACTCTTTTACACGTCTGATTTGCAGTGTGTTGTGGATGGTCGTGTCAAAAAAAAATCCTGGCTGTTGAAGTGCCTGTGTCCTGAGGTACTGTTCCCCTCCTAGCACGGCTGCTGGGATAACTCGGAAGGTTTCAAATCCCAGGCTCCATTGTTGGTAGAACACAGTAAAATAAACAAGAGTCTTCCTGTCGGTGGGGCTGTTAGCTGTCTGCAAAAAGCGATGACCTGTCCCATTCACAAATGTCTCCTGCCTCAGTGCTGGACCTAGGGATGGGGGAGATCGGGCAGAATGGGTGGATTGGGGGAGATTGGAGAGGGTGGGGAAGGGGGAGAAAGAGAGAGATGAAATGAGAAACACACTGGGAAAGGAATGCACCCTCTCTAGATTTGCAGGTTTCGATGAGAATTCACTTTATTTTAATCAATCAACAAGCCAGCACTTCCCGTTCAATGTCTGACATAACAATCTGTGTGTTAAACCCTGTGGAGAGTATATTCCTGAAAAGAGATGGAGGAGAATTCACTTTCAAGCATTTGTTGAACTGAGTGGTTTGCTCAGCTGTCTCAGGAGGGTGTGTTGCTGTGCGTCTGGAATCATGAGTAGACCAGACCAGGTAAGGATGACAAATTGCCTCCCCTGAAGGACAACAAGGAATTGCAACAATTGATAGTTTCTTGGTCATCGTTACTGAGACTCGCTTTCGATTCCAGGTTCATTAATTGATTGAATTTAGATTCCACCAGCTGCCGTGGTGGGATTTGAACTCGTGTCCCCAGAGCATTCACCTGGGCCTCTGGATAGCCAGCCCAGTGTCTTTACCACTCAGTCTGGTCCCGATAACAGAGAGAGTGCGTGTGAGCGTGTGTGTGTACATGCATGTGCATATCTGTGCACTCGTATCTGCATGCTTGTGTGTGTGTGCATATGTGTGTCCATGTCTATGCACGTGTGTGCATGTGTGTGTGTACATGCCAGGGGGGTGTGCACGTGCGTGTGTGTATGTGTATCTTTGTAGAAGGGTAAAGCTGATGTGAAATTGCTCTGTGTTGTTTTCTCAGCACTTACCCTCGGTAAATTGCTAAATTGGGTAATCTTTAAGATTATTATTAATTCATTAATTATCTGCATGCTTTGGAGAAAGAGTGGGAGCAGAAGCCTTCATCAGTCCACACATACGGTATCAGGTACAAATCCCTCTCCAGACCGGAGCAAAGGACTGGGATTAAATTCAATGTTCTTTTATATACAAATCAATGGCAGGACCCTCATGCCATCTAGTGTCAGTGACACAGTACTGCAGGCATGTCCACATTTTTTCCATGGTGTGGAGATGCCAGCTGTGGACTGGGGTAAGCACAGTAAGACTCACAACACTAGGTTAAAGTCAGTGCTCTGAAACCTTGTGGCTTGTGCTACCAAATAAACCTGTTGGACTTTAACCTGGTGTTGTGAGACTTCTTACCACATTTTTTTTCCACACATCTTCATAGAATCCTCACGGTGCAAAAGAGGCTGTTCGACCCATTCAGCTTGCAATGACTCTCTGACAGAGTTTCTTACCCAGGCCCTCTCTCCCCACCCTATCCCTGTAACCCCACACATTTACCATGGCTAATACATTTCACCCACACATCTTGAGACACGAAGGGGCAATTTATTAGAGCCCTATATAATTACAGCAGTAAGTACATTTCAATGATTAGCAGGAAATTGCTATGGTTTGAGAAGATTAGGGAAGATAACAGTTAAAATAACAAGATACTGTGAGTGCCAATTCCCCAACATGACCACGTGTGGTTTCAGAAGATCCGAAGCAGCTGCCAGGCCTGCAAACAAGGAGTTGGCACCTACATACTAACCTTTTGTGACTCAAACTGTGGGACTACTTCCTCTGGCACCAAGTCTTCTTGTACAGTGGTTAGCACCACTGCCTCACAGCACCAGGGACCAGGGTTCAATTCCGGCCTCGGGTCACTGTCTGTGTGGAGTTTGCACATCCTCCCCGTGTCTGCGTGGGTTTCCTCTGGGTGCTCCGGTTCCCTCCCACAGTTCAAAGATGTGTGGGTTAGGTTGATTGGCCGTGCTAAGTTAACCCTAGTGTCGGGGGGATTAGCCAGGCAAACGCAAGGGGTTACAAGAATAGGGCCTGGGTGGGATTATGGTCGGTACAGACTCGGTGGGCCGAATGGCCCTGTTCTGTACAGTAGAGATTCTACGATTTAATCTTCAGCTTCCCTATTTGTTAGAGACTCTGGTAATTCCCAGCAGCATGGACCCTGATGTTGTCTGCTTTGTTTCTCAGGAAGGAAAGGTTGTCTTTTTGGAGAGAGTTACTGACCTTTTCCGCAGGTTCGGCTCTGTCGGTTGATGTGGATTGTCTGCTGGACAGATCCCCGGAGCCTTTCAGCTGTAGTGACTCCGGGGAAGCACAAACACTCATTTCTTCTCTGGAAAGAGAGACAGGATAACCTTTTTAAGTTACTGTTTTGGATTAAACTTGCTTTCGTTTGAAATCTTTCAGCATCGTCAGCATGCAGTCTGGGAACAAAGATACTTGTCCAATTGCTTTGTTAAGGGTGACACAGTGGTTAGCACTGCTGCCTCACAGCACCCCGGACCCAGGTTCGATTCCCGGCTTGGGTCACCGTCTGTGTGGAGTTTGCACATTCTCCCCGTGTCTGCATGGGTTTCCTCTGGGTGTTCCAATTTCCTCCTACAGTCCAAAAATGGTCAATTGCCCCTTAGTGTCAGGGAGATTGGGAGGGTAAATGCATGGGGTTATGGGGATAGGGCCTGAATGGGATTGTGGTTGGTGCAGACTCAATAGGCTGAATGGCCTCCTTTTGCACGGTAGGAAATCTAAGAGGTTAACGAAACATTCTAAAGCTCGGTGTTTCCTTATAGAAATGGAAAATGTTAGTGCATCACAATGTCAAAACATTAACTGGGAGACAATGAAGTCATTATAAAAGCATGGCTAGTTCAGTGTCACTGTCAATCAACAGAGCTCAATCCACATATAGGTCAGATTTAGAGCTGGATAATTCATAGGGGTTGGTTACGTGTCTGTGTGTTCCTGCAGGTCTGTGTCATTATAACATTGTTCAGGGGTCTCAGATTGTTAAAATGTTTCAATCCTATAATCCAGCTCACAGTAAGAATGTAAGCGTTTCTAGAAACATGAAAAGACCAGTAAGACCATCAAAGACATCCCTCTTCGACCTTGCCCTCACTTGGGTTTCTCCAGTCCCGCTGCAGTGGGTGAACTTTTGGCTGAGTGCCAAATTCTCCATTCTCACAGCGAGAATGGATGCGATGGGAGAATCCTGCCCAGTATCTCTCTGTTCCACTTAAACTTCTTAACCTATCCCGCAATTCCTTCTCCTTCCATGAATCTAATTGGTTCCTGAGCCAGATTTTTTTTATTTCTGCTTCATTGCTGCCTCCCCAACTGGTTTCACCAAACTAGTGCAGCCCAACTCCCTCCATTTAATAAACAGGTTGTAGACTAGACTTGTAAGGGCAATGGGTAGATCAGGGCATGTGTGTGCCCCATTATACAAAGAGCATTCAATGTAGATCTTCCTCGGGATGGGAAACCATGGTTAGCAGGAGAGACTCGACATACTAGGGGGATATTTCCACAGGAGCTCAAAATGAAATTTTACAGAGATTTTTAAAAAGTTATGAAAGAGTGAATAGAGAAAATGAATTTCTCTGATTGAGAATCTGTCGATAGTAAATCGTCAACTTAAAATTGGCAACTAGGGATGGAGAAATATTTTTCAATTTGTGGAATGCTTTGCCACAAGAAGTGGCCGAGGGGCTGAATGGCCTCACTCTGTGCTGTAAAGCAGCAATTCTGTGATGGACAGAAGGAATTTCAATATGAAGATTTGCCAATCACTCCAGCTGGGAGATTTTCCTTCCCTTTAACATCAAACAGGCTCTGGCCCTGGAAGAGGGTGAAAATGTTGGGATTCCATCAACATGGTCAAAAAGAACACTTGGGGCCAGAATTGCATGGTGGAGGTGGGAATCAGGAGGCGGGCTCGTTCCAGGTCACGAACATGCCACCCCCTCACACTCAGATTGAAAAGACTGAATTCTTGAGGAGTTAAAACAAGGCTGGAAGATTCGCCTAGCTTGCATTAGGGGAAGAGTCTCTGGGAGGAGAAAACCTTCCTGTGAAAGACGGTTCCGAGATTAAGGGTGGAATTTTTATGACCCCTCTCACTTGTAGAATTTTCCAATCCTGCTGAAGTCAATGGAGTTTATAATGACTTGCTGAATTTTCCAGCCCCGCTGTCACCATGATGGGGCCTTAAAATTCCACCCTAAAAGTTCCAAGATTCTGAAAACCCCACCTAGGGCTGGTCCCAAGAGAATATCTATTTAAAGGGCAGTACAATGTTTATCTGTGAAGTGTGTTTTTTAGTTGCCCTAAAAAAAAAGTTCTGTTTTGTGTTTTAAATCATAAGTTGTCTACAAAGAGTGTTCAGCCAATAGTACTTTAAAGTCTTTTGCTACAGTAAAAATGGGCAGAGGTGGCACAGGGGCACAAGAGTAACTGAAGTCCAAGGCACTATTTTGTTAAGCTAGTTATTCGATTCACACTGGGGACAGTCCAGGATTGCCATTATTCCGAATTTCCTGCTCTTCCCTTGCCCAAGTGCTTTGCCAGCAGTTGGCGCACAATCCACCCCAGGCTGGCAACTGGTGTTGGTATGAAGGGAATAGGGACTTTGTCCCAGGTTACAATGCAGTGTTTTGTGGCTGGACACTTTGAGTCCCTGTATTGCTACAGCAGCTGCCAGGTGAGATATAAATAGAAGAGAGAATCGCACATTTCCTTGAAGAGTTTTTCTATTCTCCGGTTTTCGGTGACCAGTAACTGTTTCGCTCGACTGGAGTCAGGATGGCGCTGTGGAGAACGGGACCTGGAGTATTCCTGAGAGGAGACAGAAGATTGGGAGATAAAGTCAGTGATTTTACTTCACTTCAGCTTACGACCCATCAGAACGGAGATCGGAGGCAAGACTGCAAGTGATCAATTGTCTTGGGTGACCTCTGACCTCCCCCCAAAAAAATGCACAGCCTTGAATTCTGTGCCCCACATCTACCCTAACCCTAGTGTAAAAGGTCAAAGCTTGGTTAGAACAAGCAAGGTAGCTTTTTTAACTATTTGAACTGCTTCCCAAACTGGGACTTGGCACAGTGAGTTAGACCCTCGGTTCAAACCTGTACTGAGACTGGCGTTAAACTTGGAGAATTGATCACAATTCCAATCACCTGCTCAGTCAAACAGCCATTATTGCTGCCTTTTATAGCTAATTAACTAAATCGTTCAGAGAAAACAATCCTTCAGTATTTAAAAAATGTCTTTGAACAGGGTTCGGGAGGTGAAATCCGAACCACCACCCATCGAGGACAAAGTTGGAGAGACAGTAACCTTAAACAAATGTCTCCCCCCTGTCAAAGATCTCACACAGAGTAGATTTTTGCAATCTCAATCTGGTTTCTAATGGGAAAATCCTACAAACTGTCCCTGTGTATTGAATGAGATGGAGCCTTGTACTGAACAGCAGTAGGACCCAGGCTGCTATAACAGTGCTACCTGGTGGTGGGCTACACATCCAGCACCAGTCACTGCGCGTCTCCAAGGAGTCAGATTGGAATTCAAGGTGCCTGTTTGACTTCTGAATGGGCTAAAGAGCTGGAGTGGTTTGGCGCGACTCTTTCAGATAAGTTACACACAATTGTTTGGGCACTTCCAGGTGCTTTTTCCCGTCCAAAACATTCGAATGGCCAGTTTTTGGGGCAGGTTGTTACTGGGTGACACTACAGCCAGAGTGTTAGGTGGATGTAGGGGGTGACTGCTGGTGGCACACAGCACAGACACATCGTGACGTCAATCAGTGCAGAACGCTGATTTAATGTCATTCTGGAGCTCAGCAATCCAGTGAAAGCCCTCCCATAACCTTGCACAGTTGAACGTGTATTTAGTAGCTGGGGAGTGCCCCTCTCCCATCCCTTCGTTACAGCTATTTAAACAAATCATCAGCTACCGAGTGGCACGGTGGCACAGTGGTCAGCACTGCTGTCCCCCAGCACCAGGGAACCAGGTTCAGTTCCCAGCTTGGGTCACTCTCTGTTTGAAATTTGAATGTTCTCCCAGTGTCTGTGTGGATTTCCTCCGGGTGCTCCAGTTTGTTCCCACAGTCCAAAGATGTGTAGGTTAGGGGGATTGGCCATGCTAAATTGTCCCTTAGTGTCCAAAGATGTGTAGGTTAGGGGGATTGGCCATGCTAAATTGTCCCTTAGTGTCCAAAGATGTGCAGGTTAGGTGGATTGACCATGCTAAATTGTCCCTTAGTGTCCAAAGATGTGCGGGTTAGGTGGATTGGCCACGCTATATTGTCCCTTAGTGTCCAAAGATGTGCGGGTTAGGTGGATTGGCCACGCTAAATTGTCCCTTACTTTCAGGGGGACTGGCTAGGGTAAACGCACAGGGTTATGAAGATGGGGCCTGGGTGAGATTGCGGTAGGCTGACTCACTGGGCTGAATGGCCTCTTTCTGCATGTAGGATTGTATGATACAGGTTTGTTGCTGATTGATTTCCTCTGGCTGATGCTACAATTCTACCAGTAATGATGCACTCGACAGAGGTTTACATGGAGTGGCACGGCAAATGCTGACAGACTGTTTGCTGCCTTCAACGCTCTGCCCAAACTGGTTACTATCAGACAAGGGTGTGCTGGTAGACTTTCCCTGTGAAATACAGCACAACTGGGAGAATGAACAGAGGCAATGCAGAATAGGACAGGCTGCTGGAAGAGGAAGGAGGAGGAAGGTGAGAGAGGAGGAGGAGGAGGCTGAAACTATCAAAGATGAGCGTATTCTCATACTGAATCCTTCTCCTTGTATCCCAATCATCCTGCTCCCATTCCAAAACTTCTTCGGAGTTTGGAGCTGTTGATGCCCCTCTTACTTTCTGCCCCTTGCCTCGTGCCTTTCAGATACCCCAGGAAGTGGAATTTGGTCAGGTAGTATAGGTCTGATGGTGCTAAGATGGGTAAATAGCGAACAGTGTGTGCAAGCTATGAGTCTGAGGCTAGCAGTGGTTCGAAGTGTGTGAGGGAGTGGCGATATGCTGTATATAAATGTTCAGTATGCATCCTGGTTGATAGAAATTATTGGTAGGTGAATGTTGGGGTGGCTTGAGGAATGTCTGTGTTTGATGATGTTGTTACTGGGATATGAGATTTGAAGATAAATTTACTGAACTTGACCACTCAGGTAAGCTCATTGAACTTCTTATGACACCACACCCAGAGGTTTGACTTTTGGAAAATGGCTATTTGGTCCCACTGCCCCCTTGAGTGGGTATCTGGAGAGCCTTGTAACACACAACGGATAAAGGACATTGCTAAACTAAATATTGCGGGCATCTATCCTCCTCTGCATCTCCTTCACCAAGGCTTGTAGTGTTCTTCCTGAGGTGAAGGCTAGCTCTGATGCGAGAGATTGGCAGCTGTTCAGGGATTTAGTTTAGTTAGCACTGGATGGACGTTGCCATCATGTTCATGTGCTGTCCTTGCTCTACTCAATGGGTTAAATCCACACCACAATCTGCAGTCTGCACACTGTTACTGACAGAGTGCAGGTTCTGGAGAGGTTCCAGTGGGACAGAACAGGAGACAGCCAAGGGGAGTTCAGGCATCAGACATGGGAGAAGAGACAATCGTGGCAGAGATCAGGAGGTCAGGAATTTTTACACTATCAGCACAATGACAATCTGAGCAATAAAACAGCACTCAGATATTCCCGTTATACACAATCATCCCACAGCGTTCCCACATACCCGATATCCCTGGATATCTTATGACTGACAGCAGAGACAAAGTGAGGTGAGGGTAGAGGGACAATGTGAGGTGAGGGTAGAGGGACAATGTGAGGTGGGGAAGGAAAGTGAGGGAGGGGGCAATATGAGAGTAAGGGTGGGGGGAGGGGAAGGTGAGGGGGGGGGGAGGGGAAGGTGGGTGGGGGTGGGGAAGGTGAGAGGGTTGGGGAGGAGGGGAGAAAGTGAGCAGATCTCCATTTCAGAGATCCCTGATTGCTGAAAGCCCCCAGTCAGCGACCTTCTCGCGATGGGTGCCCTCCATTAACAGGGCCATGGGGTGTGATTATACAGTGGGATACACAAAACATCCCCTCCCCAAACCCCACCTCCCCAGGATACCCACTACCCACCCTCACCCCCCCAAACCCCACCTCCCCAGGATACCCACCCTCACCCCCCCCCCCAAACCCAAACCCCACCTCCCCAGGATACCCACTACCCACCCTCACCCCCCCCAAACCCCACCTCCCCAGGATACCCACTACCCACCCTCCCCCCCCCCAAACCCCACCTCCCCAGGATACCCACTACCCACCCTCACCCCCCCCCAAACCCCACCTCCCCAGGATACCCACTACCCACCCCCACGGATCACTGTAACACTTGCTTACGATCCCCTTGTACCCTTAGTGTACACGGAGTGCCTGGGACAGACCGAATGGCCTTTTGTTTGTTGGTTGGTTCAGCATTGCTGATTCCGTGACATTCCAGTTGTTTTCTAAAACCGGTACATGGACAGTTTGTGTTAAAATGGGAAGATCTTGCTCACCTCCTGCTTGAAGCACCTGCTGTCCGTCATCGCTTCGAGCTGTCCACGTTGATGGACACCGTTAGCCGAGCCAGCGTTGTCGAGTGTCTGTTAAACAGGACAACAGCAAGGTCATTACCTGCAGCCACCAGCTGAAACACCTACACCACTGCAGAGAAACCCAGATTAAAATATACAGGCTGATCCTGAGCCTACGTTCACTGTTCCCACGGGAATGCCAGCGGGGATTCAAGATCCGGGAGTCACGGCTCTCGCCGGTCACATCACGATATCGGATCTTTCCCCACCATCACTGACGACATCATCAGGTTCACACCTATTGCTTTAAGAGATTTGGAATGGACCCCCGTGGGGGGCTGCCTGGGAGTAACCATTCCGATTTGGTTGTGGGTTGGGAGTGGATAGAGAAGCAAGGGTTGTTGGCAATGGCTGGGGGCAGGGTGCTGCTTTCGACTATGGACCACTAGGGATGGGCAATAGGTGCTGGCCAGCGATGCCAACGTCACACTAATGAATTAAAAACACTCCTGTTAGATCAGAATTGTGATAGGATCTGACACAAAGTTCTTTGTGTTTAAGTGGGCAGGTCTGACAACTTGCATTTATTTATATGTCATTAATTTTGTCTTTAATGTAACAAAATATGCCAAAGTTCTTCAGGCAAATGTTGACACTGAACCACATAAGGAGATATCAGGACAATGCTTGTCAGCTAGGTAGGCTATTAGGTCTGATTTTGAAAGAGAGACAGACAGAGGGCGAGAGAGAGAGAGAGAGAGAGTGAGACAGACAGAGGGCGAGAGAGAGAGAGAGAGAGAGAGTGAGACAGACAGAGGGCGAGAGAGAGAGAGAGAGAGTGAGACAGACAGAGGGCGAGAGAGAGAGAGAGAGAGTGAGACAGACAGAGGGCGAGAGAGAGAGAGAGAGAGAGAGAGTGAGACAGACAGAGGGCGAGAGAGAGAGAGAGTGAGACAGACAGAGGGCGAGAGAGAGAGTGAGTGAGACAGACAGAGGGCGAGAGAGAGAGTGAGACAGACAGAGGGCGAGAGAGAGAGAGAGAGAGAGTGAGACAGACAGAGGGCGAGAGAGAGAGAGTGAGACAGACAGAGGGCGAGAGAGAGAGAGTGAGACAGACAGAGGGCGAGAGAGAGAGAGAGAGAGAGAGAGTGAGACAGACAGAGGGCGAGAGAGAGAGAGTGAGACAGACAGAGGGCGAGAGAGAGAGAGAGAGAGAGAGTGACACAGACAGAGGGCGAGAGAGAGAGACAGACAGACAGAGGGCGAGAGAGAGAGAGAGAGAGAGTGAGACAGACAGAGGGCGAGAGAGAGAGTGAGACAGACAGAGGGCGAGAGAGAGAGTGAGACAGACAGAGGGCGAGAGAGAGAGTGAGACAGACAGAGGGCGAGAGAGAGAGAGAGAGAGTGAGACAGACAGAGGGCGAGAGAGAGAGAGTGAGACAGACAGAGGGCGAGAGAGAGAGTGAGACAGACAGAGGGCGAGAGAGAGAGAGAGAGAGAGTGAGACAGACAGAGGGCGAGAGAGAGAGAGAGTGAGACAGACAGAGGGCGAGAGAGAGAGAGTGAGACAGACAGAGGGCGAGAGAGAGAGAGAGAGAGAGAGTGAGACAGATAGAGGGCGAGAGAGAGAGAGAGAGAGAGAGAGAGAGAGTGAGACAGACAGAGGGCAAGAGAGAGAGAGTGAGACAGACAGAGGGCGAGAGAGAGAGACAGACAGACAGAGGGCGAGAGAGAGAGAGAGAGAGAGTGAGACAGACAGAGGGCGAGAGAGAGAGAGAGAGAGAGAGAGAGTGAGACAGACAGAGGGCGAGAGAGAGAGAGAGAGAGAGTGAGACAGACAGAGGGCGAGAGAGAGAGAGAGAGTGTGAGACAGACAGAGGGCGAGAGAGAGAGAGAGAGAGTGAGACAGACAGAGGGCAAGAGAGAGAGTGAGACAGACAGAGGGCAAGAGAGAGAGAGAGTGAGACAGACAGAGGGCGAGAGAGAGAGAGAGTGAGACAGACAGAGGGCAAGAGAGAGAGAGAGAGTGAGACAGACAGAGGGCGAGAGAGAGAGAGTGAGACAGACAGAGGGCGAGAGAGAGAGAGAGAGAGTGAGACAGACAGAGGGCGAGAGAGAGAGAGAGAGAGAGAGAGAGTGAGACAGACAGAGGGCGAGAGAGAGAGACAGACAGACAGAGGGCGAGAGAGAGAGAGAGAGAGAGAGAGAGAGTGAGACAGACAGAGGGCGAGAGAGAGAGAGAGTGAGACAGACAGAGGGCGAGAGAGAGAGTGAGACAGACAGAGGGCGAGAGAGAGAGAGAGTGAGACAGACAGAGGGCGAGAGAGAGAGAGAGAGAGAGAGAGTGAGACAGACAGAGGGCGAGAGAGAGAGAGACAGACAGACAGAGGGCGAGAGAGAGAGAGAGAGAGTGAGACAGACAGAGGGCGAGAGAGAGAGAGAGAGAGTGAGACAGACAGAGGGCAAGAGAGAGAGAGAGTGAGACAGACAGAGGGCGAGAGAGAGAGAGTGAGACAGACAGAGGGCGAGAGAGAGAGAGTGAGACAGACAGAGGGCGAGAGAGAGAGAGTGTGAGACAGTGGCAGAGAGGGTGAGACAGAGTGCGAGACAATGACAGAACGAGAGTGTGAGACACTGATAGAGAGAGAGAGAGACAGTAATAAAGAACATGAGAGTGCTGGAGAGGTGGTGAGAGTTAGGGAGGATCTGGTCTCTTGCCTGCATGGCCTCCATCAGTCTCTCCATCTGCTGGTTCTGCTCCAGGGCACTCCGCAGAGCCTCCTCGGTGTTGACCAGCCGTTGCTGCAGTTTAGAGATCTCCGTGTCTGTCTCAGTGTCTTGTAGAGAGGCTGGCCGTCGCTTCTGATCGGGCTTGTATTGTTCAGTGCCCTGGGCACAGAGAGGGAGAGAGAATCACTGTCAGACAGACTTTTAATATAAACATTTCCTTTTCACCCAAACCTGTTTTAGCGTGATGGATATCGAGCAGAACCTCTGACCATCCCAGTGATTCCAGTGAAGTGGATTGGGAAATTCATTGTGAGTTGGGGGCTATCACCCAGCATGTGAGGTGTTGTCTCTGCTTTCCCTTTTCAGCATTTTGTTCCCTTCATGACTTTTTCCCCCACCTTATCTATCCCTGTTGGACCATGAAGAAGGGAGTTAGTTGTGTACAGAGGCAGAGTTGAACCATACTGCCCAGCACGAGTTCAATCACTCGATAACCTGTGCCGATTACACACTCCAGCAGCATAGATAAGGTTTGCAACCACTAGGATGAAATGAACTTTACTCTGCCACTGTTAGATTGAGACTGGATTGTGCATGATTACAGAATTCAGGGTCCGATGGGTTTAAGTGAGTCGTGGGATTACACTGGAAAATCAGCAATTTGGAATAATTATTTCCAAAAACATACATGGTTGAGTAAAGCCCAATGTTGAGTAGCAGTCATTCTTCCTTGGGAGCATTTGCATTGCAAAAAAAGTACCATAAGTTTGTAAAACAAAAAAGGCAAACCAGCCAAAAGCAGAATAAAGTTCTCCACTCGAAACAAAGTTTCCGCCACTAAAGGAAGAACAAACTTGCATTTATATATCGCCTTTCACATCATCGGGATGCCCCAAAGCGCTTGGCAGCCAACGAGAAAGCGGAACAAAAAAAAAGTGCTTCAGCCCAAACTCGGAACCTCTTTAAGGAATATTCCTGATGCGTAAAGTGAACATCGGGCAGGATTTATGAAATGGAACATTCTGAGTTAACTAAAGCACTCGATAATGATTCTTTAATTAGCTCAGGATTCCAGCATAAACCCCACTGCATCATCTCAATATACCTTGGCAAAATGGGCAGTCCTTTGTTTCTCTTTGTCTCCCTCTCCTATGTAGCTGATCTAGACAATAATACAACATAAGAGGATTTTTTTTTATCCAGGTCACTTTCAATAATAACTCATTGTAGTTTTGATGTTGCAAAAACAATAACCTTTAATGTCCCTCCATCATGCAACCCAGAGCCCACCTTCAAAACTCCAAATTAATCTCAGCCTTAGAAAAAATACCCCATTATTCACCAAATCCAGGCAGCGACCACTGTAATACTAACATAAGGGATGGAATCTCGTGCAATCCAATGTGAATTTGGACGGAGGGAACATTTAATCAGATTGGAGAGTGAGGGATGGGGAACACCTCCGCATTCCTGTTTCCAACCCAATTCATTCCTCGACACGAAAATCTATGGATGACCTTCCTGCTTCACTGCCAACTGGGGCAAGTCTTTTTTTTATTCATTCATAGAATGTGGGCATCACTGGCTGGGCCAGCATTTATTGCCCATTGCTAATTGTCCCTGAAGGGCAGTTGGGGGTCACTCACATTGCGGTGGGTCTGGAGTCACATGAAGGCCAGACCAGGAAAAGGATGGCAGATTTCCTTCCCTCAGGGACATTAGAAGGGTTTTATTCCACTCAGGGGCTTCATCCTGCCACCACTAGTATTAACCTAGGAGCTCACCACGCAGAGAGAACGAGCAAACTCAGGTGAGGTTGTTTGTGGGCGCTCCCATTCAAAGGCACTAAGTACCTGAACAAGGGTCCCAACCTAGAGGAGTGGGGCAGTTCCTTTCTGCCAAATCCCTCCCTCCTGGGATTCACCCAACTTTCACCCGTGACCAGGGATCAAGTGATGATCCCAGGCCTCAGGTCGGTGTTACACCAGTTTCTGATTGGTTGGCAGCCCTCGGCAGGTGGGATTTCTGCTCCTGGTACCTGAGACCTCAGGGGAAAGTCTACCACTGGCCTCTCAAGCGTAAAAATATGCGATGGGGTCCTTCCGGGAAAGGAGAACGGGGCTCTCAAGCCAGCAGCAGAGACCCACAAAACAGGAAAGATTTTCCTTTCCAGTGCTAACATCCCTTGCAGCGCACAAAAACAAGAGAAAGAAAAATCAATAACTGTGGCTGATGCTCAACAGACTTTGGTGTCACTTTCCCCATTTTTAAAAGTTCAGGGACTGCAGCCATTCAATATGGCAGCTCACCACCATCTGAAGGACAACTAAAGATGGGCAATAAATGATGGTCTCTCCAGCAATGCCCATGTCCTGTAAATGAATAAAAATATTGCAATATTCCGGCCTCAGGTCTATGTGGAGTTCGCATGTTCTCCCCATGTCTGTGTGGGTTTTCTCCAGATGCTCCAGCTTCTTCCCACACTCCAAAGATGCGCAGGTTAGGTGGATTGGCCATTCTAAATTGCCTCTTAGTGTCCCACAAGATATAGGCAAATACGTGGGGTTACAGGGAAAATCTGGTTAAGAGTAAGTGAAGGCTTGATGGGCCAAATGGCCTCTTTCTGCACTTTGTTCTTTGCACTGTATAATCCTTCTCAATCTAGGCTTACCTTTCCACTCCTTTCCACTTCAATTTGATTCAACTTACACAAGATTTAACATGTTTACGCAGCATGCTACTGTTGTGAAAGTCCAACAGTCAAACTGGGCAGCCCATGGCCGCCCCTCGCTCACGATTAGCGCACTCATATCCAGTAAATATGGAAGACAGATTGCGACCAAAGAACCGGATGATCCAAAGTTAATCTGGACGTTTTGTCAAAAGGAAAGTGATTTATTCTCAATCGCCTTCAAGAAGTGACAAGCAATCTCAAAACGTACAGATTTTCCTCATAAGACTGAGCTTGGGTCAGCAAACAGACCAAACCAATCATCGGCTCCGCTGCAGCCATTGCCAAATTACTCTGGCGAAGGGTCAGCCAGACTCGAAACTCTATTCTCTCTCCAACAACGCTGTCAGACCCACTGAGATTTTCCAGCATTTTCTGTACTTGTGCCAAATTGCAGTTCACTGATTAACAACAAGCTATTGTTTGAAAGGATCTGCTGCTCACTCACCAGAACGTACAGCTTCTCTCGGAGGACTTTGATGTCCTCCTGCAGTTTCTGCTCCTTCAGCCTCCACTCAGCTTTATGAACCTCGCGGCTGAGGTCCTTCTCCCCCCCACTGGGGTGACGATTGGTCTCCAATAGCAACGAGCGCAGTTCATTCAGGTTCCTGGTTTCATAGAGAATTGAAAAATTCGGTGATTTTTTAAATATAATTCACTGGTGGGATAAGGGCGTCGCTGACTGGCCAGCATTTACTGTCCATCCTTGGTCGCCCTCAAGAAGGCGGGGGTGAGCTTCTTTCCTGAAACACTACTGCCCACGTGCTGTGGGTTGACTCAATGCCTTTAGGGAGGGAATTCCAGGATTTTGACCCATGAAGGGCACGCGAACAAGTTCAAGGGATGGTGGGGGTGCAGGGGTAGAGCACACATTATCAGCAATGCTAATATTTGGGTACAGCGAGGGTAGCAGTGCCTAGCTGGCTGGCCAGGATATTGTTGGTCTGATCACAGATTCAAATCAAACAGAAACGATTTGATGTTGAGCCCCATCTCTGGCTGAGGCCGGAAGCAGGCAGACATGACAAATATCCCAATCGACCTGCCTGCCAGTTCCCTGACCCCAGCTGACCCAGGGCCAGTTTTGCGGGGGGGGGAGGCGTTGGGGGAGTGGGAGCAGCGGGTCTAAGTGCCCACCACTGGCAAGGACACTGACACGGCTTGTTAAGGGCCCCTTAAAGACTAAGTAAAGGAGGCTGATTCCTCCATGAATATCCCCCCCCCCCCACCCCAACCCCCCCATCTCCTCCCACCTAGTCCTAATCCCACATCTTTCTTCAGTTTCGATCCTATCTCTTTTCATGCCAACTGAGTTCATCTTGTCAATCCTGTTCCATTCCCACTAATTCAGTGTCCACTCCGCCCAATTGTTCCCACCAGTCCTCACACCAAGTGCCAATGTAGACCATTCCCTCTCTGTAATATCTTGAGGTGCCTTGATGTGGCAAACTAACTAACTCAATGATTTATTGATGAGAAGAACTGTATGCATCAAAGGATTTAACAGCATAACTACACAGCTTTTACTCCTAACCGACTCTGACTCCAACTGAAGCCCTCCAGCCCCAGGAATGCCTGCCCTCACTCTCAATTGGCCCAGGTTCACGTGCTTTCACTCCATTGGCTCTGGCTCAGTCACATGGCCTGTTATGGATCATCCCTTAAAGGGGCCACAGCACCACTATCTGGGTACTATCCGCTGCTCTCTTTTAGAGCTGCCATCACCCCATCCCCAGCTCCATAACATCTTCCCATGAGCTCTCTGAACCTGTGACCCATGCCCTCCTGCTCAGCTCTCTTTGCTATGCAGAATCCTGGAGGGTTTAAAATAAAGGCAATCCTACTGTTGCTGCTGTAATTCAGAAATATGAACAGGAACATTCAGCAGGGCAAGCCACATTGACGGAGATAGAATATTTCAGATTAATGAAAGGTCATCGACTCAGCTTCTGTCTCCACAGATGCTGTAAAAAGTCTCCAACACCAGGTTAAAGGCCATGAGACTTTTTACTGTGTTTACCACAGTCCAACACCAGCATCTCCACATCATGACTTCCACAGATGCTGCCAGAACCTGCCGAGTGCTTCCTAAAATATTCTCATTTTCCAAATCTGGACACCTTACTTCACAACTCCAGATGTCTCTCTGTCCACACAGTTTTCCACACCTTTGGAACTGTGAGTGAGGTGCACTTTTCTTTCCCTTGCCTCCCATTCCTTCTCCCTCCATGGCCACTATCTCTGTTTGAATCAGATTGTTTATAACTCCAGGGTTGGGCGGGCGGGGTGGGGGGGGTGGTGATGGTAGGCTTACTTAACCTTCAGCATAGCTTCTGAACCCATAATTCCCTCCTTCACAAAGGCCTACGTGCTCCACTTGCATCACATCGCCCACTTGATGCAAATATTCTCACCCACGCCCATCTCATCCCTGGATTTCATTCCAATGTTTCGCTGGCTAATCTCTGATCCCTCATCACAAACCCACACCAAATCCCAGCTAATCATCACAGTGGCTGACTTCAGTCTTTGGTATTGAACACATTGTGATGTGCCTTTAAGGCATGCATGGTAAGCATCTCCTCTGTAGTTAGAAATAGGTACTGAGCTGTCTGTCCTTTCATTGCAGCAATGTTTATTTTAAATTTGGGCTTAATGCAATGTCCTGGAGTTTACAACCCTTTTGAATTGCTGGGGGAAGACTGTTTGGCAGGTCTGGTGCTTTTGGACAATTGTCTTTTCCTAACAGGGAAATCCAGAGCCCTTTATTTTCAGCTTGACAGAAATTGTTAGGACTCCAGACTGCATGCAGTGTGGTTCTGTATTGGTATTGTAAATTTGGCTCTTGGTGGCCGGTTAGCTGGTAGTTAGAGGCAGGGAGTGCCTCTGTCTCAACTCAACATCCAAAGGAGAAAACCACAACTGGGGTTGGAAAGCTGCAAAATCCAGCATCATGTGAGCTTTCTGTATTAAACCAAAACCGGGGTGTAGGTTTGTAAGAATGTTTGTTTTGGAACAGTGTGAAGCTGTTAAGGTTTATATACTATCATGGTTCTTTTGGTAAAAGTTATTGCTAATTTTCTTTCTATACATGTTAACTGTATTCATAAATAAAAATTGTTTGAAAAAAGCTCCCTCATGAATCATTTGAATCATACTTGAAATGAAACATATCATGCTTACCATAACCAAGTTCAAAGTGCAAAACCTATGGTCTAGGCTGCCTTCATAAAACATCTTGGAGTTTCTGACCTGGATTATAATATAAAACTGAAAATTCTCATCCCAATGTTTAAATCCCTTTACGATCTAACCCCTCTCTACGGGTAAACACGATGGCACAGTGGTTAGCACTGCTGCCTCAGAGCACTAGGGGCTCAGGTTCAATTTCAACCTTGGGTGACTGTCTGTGTGGAGTTTGCACATTCTCCCTGTGTCTGTGTGGGTTTTGTCCAAATGCTCTGATTTCCTCCCACAATCCAAAGATGTGCTGGTTAGCCGTACCACCCTTCAAGTACTCAGAGTTCCTTTGACTCTGGTCTCTTCTGTACATCCACCCACTTTACTAAGCTCCATTCTGAGCTCTTCCACCTCCAGCTCCCACTAAGCCCTCAGCCAAATGGATTGATTTTAGTCGTCTTTCTTACGTTTGCTATTTGGTTTGCTGTTCATTCTTCTGTGACAGGGTATATTTTTCATGATTCAGAATTCTACACTTGCATGTTTACACCATTGTCCCGAGAACAGGAAATGAAATGAAATGAGATAAATGTTATTTCTTACTTAGAAAACCACAAGAATTCAACCAACGTCACAACAACAAATGAATCATTGAGAGTGTTTATAGTTGGGGATTAGTAATGTTACAGGGATAGCCTTTAAGGAGCATTGCTTATATTTTTAATTAATTCCTAAAATCTCTCTTGGGAAGAATTGGGTGTAATTTACCCGAACACACTGGCTGGTATTGATGCTTTGTTGTGCACTGGGGGCTTATATAGTAACAGTTAACAAGACCGGCACGATGGCACAGTGGTTAGCACTGCTGCCTCACAGCGCCAGGGACCTAGGTTCAATTCCAGTCTTGGGTCACTGTCTGTGCAGATTCTGCATGTTCTCCCTGTGTTTGTGTGGGTTTCCTCTGGGTGGACTGGTTTCCTCCCAAATTGCCCCTTAGCATCAGGGGACAAGCAGGGTAAATATGTGGGGTTATGGCAGGATTGAGGTTGGTGCAGACTCAGTGGGCCTCCTTCTGCACTGTAGGGATTCTATGATTCCAAGACCCCTTCCCAAATAGTGAGCTTTCAAGTCAACATTATTTTTATTAATGGACACAAACAAAGTGATTGTTCCAGGAGGTGATTAAGAAAGTTGAGCTGAGAGGACAAAGGAGAAGTTGGGATAAATGTGGGGAAGTTTACAAAAGCTCCAGGTTGTCCCAGTGGATAGGTGTCTAGGACATGTGTTAACCATTGAGTCAACGTCATCAGCTATATTGTTAGGATGAAGCATGTCCTTTCCCCTTTATTCTTCCATCAGGTGACACGGTGACACAGTGGTTCGCACTGCCGCCTCATAGCACCTGGGACCCAGATTCAATTCCCAGCTCGGATCACTGTCTGGGTGGAATCTGAACCTCCTCTCCATGTCTGCGTGGGTTTCGTCCAGTGCCCCAGTTCCCTCCCACAGTCTGAATGACGTGCTGGTTAGCTGCATTGGCCATGCTAAATTCTCCCTCAGTGTACCCGAACAGGCACCGGGGTGTGGCAACTGTAACTTTGTTGTGTTCCTCAAGTAAACTTCATAGGATGTGGACACTGTCGTCCATCTCTAATTGCCCTTGAACTGAGAGAAATTAAGAGGCAGCGACAGGGTCTGGAGTCCCAAATAGACCAGACCAGATAAGGGAGGAGGATTTCCTTCCCTCCAGGTCAATGGGTGGATTTTTATGATAAAGGACGATAGTTACCATGGTCGCCAGTACTGAGACTGGATTTATATTCCAGCTTTAGTAACCGATTTCAAATTCCACCACCTGGCGGGGTGGGATTTGAACATGTGACTCAGAGCATTAGCACGATTACTAGTCGAGTGACATTAGCACCACGCCACAGCCTGAATTCCAGAAGGTAAAACTGAGGAGTAATAGCAAGCAACCTGGCTGCAATGTAAACTTTATACTGTGATGATTCTGTACGCAAGAGTTAGTTCATCACCAACAGGACTACTGGTGTTTAAACTGCTTTTAACGCAGGGCCAAATTCTCTGACCTTGCTCGCAGCCTGGATTCTCCAGTCCCGCTGCAGTGAACGGAGATTTGGCTGAGTGCCAAATTCTCTGTCCTCACAGCACCAAGCACCTGGGTTCAATTTCCAGCTTGGGTCACTGTGTAGCAGCGGGAGCAGGGCATGAACAGCTGGAGAATTCTGGCCAGAATGATTAAATCAGACTTTTCTATTCAATGCAGACAATCACACTGCATATCAGAGGATCAGATATGTTTGTAGGTTCCAGGGTTTCGAATGGGCAGAGCTGAGCATCAGACATGAGTATTGTTGCTGTCATGTGTGTTCCTGTTACTTACAATATAAAATCATCATAGCTTTACAAACTACCCCAATACTACGGGACATCCTGTGGCATTGGAAGTTGTATTGTTGGGTTTAAAAGACAGTTGTGATGTTTAACTGTTAACCAAGACTCTGCCTTTGAGATCTCTGCTTTAAGTGGACACAGTCAGTAGCAGGAGCTACTTATTAATTATTCCAATCAAAGGAAAGTTGAAACTGCTTATAAATATCAGGTCTATCTGTAGCGATAGATGGAGTGTAACGTGGCAGTCAGAGAGGGAGAGAACAGGAATGGAGTAGGAAGAGATGGGAAAGGAGAGGGGTGGGTGAAGTAGGGAGGGAAAGAGGGAAGGAGAAGGAGGAGAAAGAAATGGGGAGCAGGAGGGTAAAGGGGAGAAGTGCGTGGGAATGGAGACTGAGAACAGGGAGAGAGATAAAGTAATGGGGCAAGGTGTTGGGCTGACTAGGGGGAAAGGGAAGTAAAAGGGGAGGACAGAGGGAGGTGGAAATGTTGAATAAATAATGAAAGGAAGTTTTCCAGGCCCCTTTCTGATGTTGCAAGGTGCCGGGGGGGTGGGGGGGGTGGTGGTCAGTAAGCAAGGGACAGCCTCTCTGCTCATTTGGGGAAACTGTGCTGTTGATACAATTTATGTTTCTGTAGAATACTTTAAAGTTCAATTTTTTCTACAGTCAGTCGGTACGTCTGCAGGGAAAGCAATTCAGATGCTGGGAAAACATAATTACTCATTTTAGCCATGTAGTGTTTACTATCTTAGCATTAATGGGTTTTTATTTATAAATAGAGATTTCCCCTGGGTTTTTTAATTAAAGGAATGCAAGGCGGGCTTCTGTATACAGTGTCATATGATCATGAGGCTAGTGGGAGAAACTAGTTTTGTAGCAGAGAGCCAGCTTTTGGTTGTCAGTTGCTGACTGGGGCTGTCTAAAGACAGAAAGTTACAAATTGCTTTATCTCTTCACAAAGTCTCTCTGACAGCTCCAAGATCTTCTAGTATACCTGGATTTGCTATCTATATTTAAAGTAGGTTGAGTTTACAGCTACACGCATTTATAGCAAGTATGGCTGGGTTTGCTAGCTGTATTTAAAGTGGGCTGAGTTTATGGGAAGAATGTTGCTAATTTGGAACTGAAATCGTGACAAGTTATAAATGAGAGTTTTTTTCCGTATTTAATGATAGTTTAACTCTTAACAGTTGAACAATTTAATTCATGTTTAAACTGTGTTATGAACAAAGCCTGTTCTGATTGGAAATCCTTAAGTTGTTTACTCCTCTCCTCACACTTATGCAAAAAAAATGTAGGGTCGAGTCTGCCTTCATATTGGTCATGTTAAATTGCCCCTTAGTGTCAGGGGGATTAGCGGAATGAATGCACAGGGTTACGGATAGGCCCTGGGTGGGATTGTTGTCAGTGCAGGTTCAAGGGTCTGAATGGCCTCCTGTACTGTATGAATCTTTGATAATATACCTTGGGGTTCAGGTCCAAGACCCTAACAAAACAAGAGTGTGGATCAATCCATCACCCAATGGAAGGGGCAATAAGCAGATGGAAGTGTAGGTCAATGTTCATGAGGGGAGGGAAGACTTTTAAACCAAAATGCCGTGTAGAGGAGGGAAACACTTAAATGGCCATTTTCAATTCAAATTTAAGCTGTCTGAAGCTGCCCTTTGAGGTAACGTTATCCAGCCTATTGCTGACATAACTATTCACCCCTAGACATATTTGCTATGACTGAGTGTAGGCATTGACTACACCTTAAATATAGATAGCAACTCAGGCATACTTGCTATAAGTGAGTGTAGAAGGTCTTGGAGCTATCAGAGAGACTTTGTGGAGAAATAGTGCAGTTTGTAACTTTTTATCTTTAGACCACCCCAGTCAGCGACTGACAACAATTTCTCAATACAAACTCCTAATAAAATCCAAAAATTTAGTATTTATTTCTATCCCACCAAAACAAGTTGCCGCAACAAAAAAATCCATATGAGACAATCTTCTGACATCGGCTGTGAATTCCTTGCCGAGTAATCGGTAGGAACTACAAGTATTTATACAGATGTATTTTTTCCTTGGTTGGTTATTCAATTACTTTTCTAAAGCTTTTCCCAGCTGTCTGCTCCCCACCCACCCTCCCCAGTCCCAGTTTTAGTCATGTTTCTTTATTCATGCCTTTGAATAGCTACCTGCTTCTCCCCCATTGTCCCCATGCACAGACTGTAGCAATGCCTTTGCCAAGTCTAGGAACTCTTACCGCTCCTTCTTCAGCAGCTCCTGACTAATGAGGACCAGCTGTCCTGAAGCATCATGGGATTTACGGGTCAGAGCCTCCAGTTCCATTTCCAGTTTTGCTTTCTCCTTTGTCGTTGCATCAGCCTTTTTCTCAGAAGATTTTGACTTGTGTTCCAGCGCTGCAGACGCAAAGAAGATTATATTTATTAATCTCCTGGAATAACCTTGTAGAAACGCGGCTGATTTACATGAACTACTGTGTGAAACTCAGCTGTTTTATAAGCAAGGGTTTGAGCAAAAATAAACAGTATATGCTCTCTTCAGCTTCTAACCTTTTCCTTTTTCCTCCTATTTCTACATCCATCAGATCAGGCACAGTGGTTAGCACTGTTTCCTCCCAGTGCCAGGGACCAGGATTTGATTCCTGGCTTGGGTCACTTTGTGTGGAGTTTGCACATTCTCCCCATGTCTGTGTGGGTTTCCTCCAGTTGCTCCGGCTTCCTCCCACATTCCAAAGATGTGCAGGTCAGGTGGATTGACCATGCTAAATTGCCCCTTAGTGTCCAAAACCATGCAGGTTAGGTGGATTGGCCATATTGAGTTGCCCCTTAGTGCCCAAAGATGTGTGGGTTAGACGGATTGGCCATGATAAATTGCCCTTTAGTGTCTAAAGGTGTGTATGTTAGATGGATTGGCCATGGTAAATTGCTCTTTAGTGTCTAAAGGTGTGTATGTTAGATGGATTGGCCATGGTAAATTGCTCTTTAGTGTCTAAAGGTGTGTATGTTAGATGGATTGGCCATGGTAAATGTGTGGGGTTATGGGGTTAAGGCGGGTCTGGGTGACATGTTCTTTCGGAGAGTCAGTGTAGGCATGATGGGCTGAATGGCCTCCTTCTGTACTGTAGAACCATACAGTGCAGAAAGAGGCCCTTCAGCCCATTGAGACTGCACCGAACACAATCCCACCCAGGCCTTACCCCCATATCCCTACATATTATATCCACTAATCCCTCTAACCTCCACTACCCTGGACACTAAGGGGCAATTTCTTAGCATAACCCGCACATCTTTGGACTGTGGGATGGAACCGGAGTACCCGGAGGAAACCCATATAGACATGAGGAGAGTGTGCAAACTCCACACAGATTCTATGATTCAACCAGTTGATTCCCAAACACTACAAGCTCTACATAAATCACAGGCATTCAGTGCAATGTGGAAAGGATATACTTTGCATCTTTAGTGTGACCACTTGCTTCATGATTGGTAATGGGAAGAATTCAAACATGTAGCAGGGTATCTTAAAGGAAATGACCAAAGATGAACCAGCAAATTGTGTGAAGCAGCTGAGAATAATCCTCTGGTACCTCAATCCAAACAACAACAGTTTCTATCACTTCTTTGAAGTGTTAAAATGTTTTACAGTGCTTCACTGGAGCATAATCAGACAAAAATGGACACAAAATCAGAAGATGTTAGAACATGTGGCCCCAAGCTTCAATCTTGGTCTAAGGGGTCATTTCAAGAGAGAGGAGGAGAGGTGAAGGGATTTGAGAATAAATTCTGGATGGAGGGGGGGATTTGGGAGGGAATTCCTGGCAAATTTGAAAACCCAGAGTGTAGACAGCTCAAGGCACCGTCATTGATATTGGGAAAAGGAGATGCAGGGAATGCAGAGGTTCAGAGGTGAAAGAACACAGAGATCTCAGGAGGCTGAAGGAAGTCACAGAGATATGGAAGAGTGAGACCAGGAAAGGATTTCAGTGAGAACACTCCAAATATATTCCGAGGAACTAACTGGCTGCTTCTACCCGAATGAGTTCAGCAAGCACCTCACAGGTATTAAGAAGAGGTTAACAACAGTTCTCCTCATTTCCATTGTGTTATTTAATTCACAGGAGGAAATGATTTGAAGGAGAGAGGAAGAAATTTGTGTTTATAAAAGCCATAAGTATCCCACACAAGATCACTCACCTGTTTACCATAAAGCTTTAAATAATGTTAAAAATGTATCCGCATTTTGGTTTCATTAGTAAGATTCAAGATGGCTGTTGTCTTCATCTGACTTACCGACAATCTGGGTCTTTAACAACTCAATCTGCGATGACATTGAAGAAACGTCCTTTTCCCGTTTACCAAGTTTATCTAACAAGTCTAAAAGCAATGAACAGAGTAAGAGTTGACCTGAGGGGCTGTACAAACATTTCTTCAAGTAAGACTTTAAGTTACATCAAAAATTACCTTCTATTGACTGCTTCATTTTCATTTTCTCTTTCATGATGTTATTGCTGTCAATGGCCTGTGGACACATCAATGATATGATTGAATTGCAATGGCTACGATATGGGCTTTCAGATTGTCCCTCAATGCTCAATAGTCTGACTAGAAAGTGGAAATTACAATTCATCTTCTCATTCACGCACCTAACACTCTTGTATGGAATTCCTCTGCATTATTTTAATGCAACATTAACCACAGAATAGCAAAAAGCAGAGAACAATTTCACACAATGCATTTAGAGGAGAACAGCATTAGTTCTAACTACTATCCTTTCAGGAGTGGAACCAATCATGGTTTATCTTCCTCACTCAAACACTTTCAATACCCCCCATGCATTTTAGCTGCATGGTGGCACAGTGGTTAGCACTGCTACCTCACAGCACCAGGATCCAGGTTCGATTCCCAGGCTTGGGGTCACTGCCTGTGCGGAGTCTACACTTTCTCCCCATGTCTGCATGGGTTTCCTCCCACAATCCGAAAGACTGGTTAGTTGCATTGGCCATGCTAAATTCTCCCTCAGTGTACCCAAAGAGGCACTGGAGTGTGGCAGCTCGGGATTTTTACGGTAACTTCATTGCAGTAAACCTACTTGTGACACTAATAAATAAACTTTAAAACTTTTAGCCAGCAGTAGGTGGCAGCACAATGACCCTAACCTTAACTCAGATATTGTTAACAATTTCCCCAAAACAATTTGTGGCTTTAAGAGGAGATCGTGGCCTGAGATTCCTGTGTGGACTACAAGACTGTTGTGTGGTTCTGACTGTCACCAATGTATCCATCAGCGCTCAGCCTGAGAGGCAATTTCATTAAAGGTTTTGGAGAGGGGCAGGGGAAGCTCTCAAGAATGATTCCAGGGATAGGAACTTCAGTTATGAAGATAGATTAAAGAAACTGGGACTCTTATCCTTAGAGAGAAGCAGTTTGAGAGGAGGTTTGATAAGAGGTATTTAAAATCATGAGGGGTCTGCACAGTGTAAATGGGAAGAAGCAATTTCCATTTGAGAATAATAGGGAGGGCAAAAATGTAAATAATTAGCAAAAGAGGAGAAACCTTTTCACCCACTAAGAAGTCTCACAACACCAGGTTAAAGTCCAACAGGTTTATTTGGTATCACGAGCTTTCGGAGTGCTGCTCCTTCATCAGGTGAGTGGTGATGAAGGAGTGGCGCTCCGAAAACTCGTGATATCAAATAAACCTGTCGGACTTTAATCTGGTGTTGTAAGACTTCTTACTGCGCCCACCCTAGTCCAACGCTGGCATCTCCACATCATGGCCTTTTCACCCAGCGAGTGCTCAGGGTTTCGAACGCACCGTCCGAGAGTGAGGTGGAGGCAGAGCCAATCAAGGAATTCAAATGGGAATTAGACTGAAAAGGAAGGATGTGCAGGGCTACAGGGAGAAGGCAATTTGCTCATTTGGACAGCTGGTGTAGACACGATGGGCCAAATGGCCTCTTTCCGTGTCGGAACATTTTTGTTTGATTTCCGTAAATAGGCTTACATCTCCAATAACCTGCAATGTAACTTTACAGGCAGGGTGAGTGGGACGTCACACACGTGACACTTCAATAACCTAAACCCTTACTGCTGCATCAGTTGACTAGAGTATGGGATGTCAACAGTTTATCCCCACCCCACCTCACCCCCTCTTGCCAAGAGAAGATTTAGAGCTTCCAGCAAAGGTTCTACAGGAGCCAGGTACAGATCTAAAGACACTGTACAACCCATTCTCTGACCCTCCATCATCCCTCCAAGTGTAGCTCCTCCCAGTGAGTGCCTCAGTGCTGAGTTTCTACTCGTTCCATTAATCAGAAAAACATCATGCTGACAGACCAGATATTCAAGGCCAAATTATGAATCATTTATTGGAAGAAAGAAATCTACACGGGAAGTTAAAGCAGCAATAGAATAATTTGATACTCTCATCATCTTCCAAACCCAAATAACACAAGCCCACTGAAGTTCTTAAGAGTCCTTTAAATTGCACTTTTTAAAAAAAAGTGAGAGTACATATTATAGTGTTCCTGGAACTGGCTTCCATTGCAGCGATCTGACAATATAGTTCAACTGGGTGAGCTGAAGCTGGACATCTGGTCTGGCAGCTTCTCACTGAGTTAGGTAGTCTCTGAGTCTTTTTACAGGTTCCATTTCAGGAGAGACAGAAAGTGTCCTGCTGTCTCTGCTCTTTCCTCCATTTGGCTGATTACCAAATTGCTCCCGTCTGGATTTTTTTATTATGAAATCATCTCTTCCTCTGGTCTTGTCGTCAGGGACAGTGCGCCTGGTCTGATAGGAATCTACAGAGCAAAATATTCTGGTGTAAAAGATTCATAACGTGGACAGCAGAACTCAAACAGATCAGACAATGTGTCCCCACACGCTCCCTCAGGTAAAGACCATTCGTGGTTGGCACAAGAAGCCTTCTGTGTCTCTTTTTATTCACCCGCTCCTCGAAGCAGGAAGGCATTGCTCTCGTGGGAACAGAGTCTCTGGTGGAGCACAGAACAAGTCACCAAATCCAGTCACCAGTTCTCATTCCTGTGTTACTTAATAATGAGTCCCTTGGGAGAGAGGAAGCCTCACTAAGAGTAGCTGGTGAATGTCTACGTGCTGTGCAGGAATGTATGACCCAAGTGTTCACCAACAGAGGCCATCAGCCATGATAATGGAGCACCATCTGTTCAGGAGAGCAAGGGGCTGTAACAAGTGGAGCCCGAGGCCCTGCCCAATAGCGCTGGCTGCTTTGGTTAGATTGCAGGATGTAACAACTAGTATTCCTGAAAGCAATATTCCTGTGCAGTCAAGAGCTCATGAGTCCTTGCAAGTTGGGGCACCATCCATAGCCAGACTGGGTAAAAGGTGCCAGGCTCGTTTGTGCATTAGGCTGTTACTGTTCTTCATTCAGCAGCTCCTAGCTTATGGATAACATGACAGCCCACGCCCTTGGGCATGGGAGGCCATTGCGATAGAAGCAAAGCAGCACCTTTGAGAAGGAGTGTGTGCCACAGAAGATTAGCACAAGGCAACATGAAATACATTTTTCATTAAGTACCTCTCACATGGGCACACATTCCCACTTGTAATTCATCAATATCAGCATGTGTGTCATACTGTTCGTGGACAAGACAGGCAAGCACGTGTAGGTCCATACAGTTAGCAAGAGGGTTAGCTTTCTAAAAGCAAGCAAGAGATAAAGAAATCAGTGCTGCCTCTTAGTGAAATGGTGCCACAACTTGCTGTAAAGCACTAGCCCAGCCATTAGCTTCAGCGAGGGACCATATCCTTTCCACAAGCCATGAGGCAGCAACATTGCGACAGCCAAGAGGAATGGGTAGTCAACATCATACCCAGAAGAGTCCAAAGGTGCTAGTGTTGGAGCAAAGC
Source organism: Carcharhinus amblyrhynchos (assembly GCF_965287045.1). Lineage (NCBI taxonomy): Eukaryota > Metazoa > Chordata > Chondrichthyes > Carcharhiniformes > Carcharhinidae > Carcharhinus > Carcharhinus amblyrhynchos. The sequence goes on along the minus strand of NC_137346.1, from coordinate 38,631,931 downwards.
CATGCACTTAATGACATGCAGTGTTACTTAGCAAGGATGTTGAATCTCACCATTCTTCTCCTCGTCCCCTCCTTCCCTAACAAGAGATTGAAGGGTTAAAAAAAACTCAGTTGCAGAATCAAAGATACATTGAAGGAATCGGAAACAGACATCAAGAAAGGAAAGCCCAGAGACTTAATCAAATTAGTATGAAAGCTGCAACCTTTCAAACAAACGGTTAAACTTATCTTGATGTGAAAGAAGTTTTTATCTGCCTTGCATTGGCCCATCTGGTGACTCTTTTACCATCCACATAAAGTCATCTCTGCCTCGAAATCCATATCAGTCCAAAGCAAATAAGCAAGTTAAAATTCAATGCATACATTTCCTTATTTAAAAGGAGAGATTTTGAATGTATACCTGGGTCCAGATAGGTAGTTGTAAACAGCAGGTCAGGGGGTTAAACATGGCCCCTCTGTGGATGCCAACCTGATATTATGATTGTTCTTTTGGTAGTATAGTCTTTTGGTGTTCTGCAAGCTGATGTTTCCCACAGCATGTTCAAGCACGTTGCACTGTGTACACCCTCTCTCCTGTACTATGCTGCAGCTACCAACACAACACCCCTCTGACGGTGCTAACCGCGAGGCCCCCTGATGGTGCTAACTGCGAGGCCCCTCTGACAGCGCTAACTGCGAGGACCCTCTGCACTCATGTTCATCAAGGTAACCATTGTGTTCAGACAAGGTTAAAGGAGTTAACTAGAATAGTGCAAATAGCCATCCATGCAGCCAGCCCTCTCGCAAAATCCATTCTATGATTTACAATTAACATCAAACACTTGGATAGATGGTATTAACAGAGGGTGCTTATCTTGGCATCACGTTGATATCCTCTACACACAGTGCAACCTGACATCATGGAGCATCAATAGATAGCTACAATTGCTGGTGCTCTTTGCCCTTGGGAAACAATTAATCTAGAGAAGCCTCAATGCCTTTTGCTGAAGATTGGTGCCAATGTGCCCTGACCAAGATCTGTACTTTAGATCAAGACTTTGCATCTCTATTGACCACATGTTTGGTACAGCAGTATCCCTCCTGTGAGAAAGGTTCTTTGTCTAATTTGGAATCCCAAGTGTTCACTGTTCAGTTAAATTCTCCATTCTTGAGTAGGTTGCAGCTAGCTGGGGGGCAAGTGACAGAACACTTGCTGCTATAGATTTATGTTTAAAACCCCTTGCAGATTTAAGCACCTAATCCTCACGATATTTGACTGCAGGAAACACCACATTGTAAAAATGCTCGAGCTCGATGTTTGGCTGATACTATCGCCCGTAACAACAGCAAAGAGGTGGCCAATCACTGTGAATCATTGACCTCATTAACATGGGGCTGGAGTTCAAACAGATAGCCAGACACAGCCTGCCAACATGGAGCTGCTCTGCCAATGCGGGGCGGCTCTGCCCATTAAAAGTACCCGGCAGCTAAGCTTGGTGAATAGTTCAGGCACCCAGGGCTAGGCAACCATAAAAACTGGCTACTGCTGGAGGTAAGGCCATCGCCACTGAGTTAACAACACTGGTAGAAATGAAGGTCAAGTAGATTGAAAAATCATTGCAGAATGAGGCTATTCAGCCCAACTGGTCTGCCCCAACTCTACGAAAGACCATCCCGCCCAGGCTCACCCACAACATTATCCCACCCCCCCCCCGCCCTATCCCTGTAACCCCGAACATTTACCATGGCTAATCCTCCCAACCTACACATCTTGAGACATTAAGGGGCAATTTAGCAAGGCCAATTCAATCTAGCTTTTCTATATTTGTCATACAGTTTGAGAGCAAGAAACGAGGCGATCAAACATCTATCTATTCTAATCCCATTTTCCAACACCTGGTCCATAGTCTTGTATACGATGGTGTTTCAAGTTCTCATCAAAAAGCTTCTTAAATGTTATGGGTTCCTGCCACTTCTACTCTTTAGAATCACAGAATTACTTCAGTGCGGAAAGAGGCCATTTGTCACATCGAGTCTGTACTGACCCTCTGACGAAGCATCTTTCTCAGGCCCATTCCCTTCCCTGTGTAACCCCATGCATTTACCCCATGAGTCCCCCTAACCTACACATCTTGAAACACTAAGGGTCAATTTTAGCATTTTCAACCTAACTCGCACATCTTTAGACTGTGGAAGGAAACCAGCGCACCCAGAGGAAACCCACGCAGACACGAGGAGAACATGCCAACAGCGCACAGACATGTGCTTGGGACATGTTACCATTTGCAAACTGGCTACAGCTTCACTAACTACAGAGAGTATTCCTCACCTTGTGGAACACTTTGAGATTATAAGATAAATTTTTCCTAATTAGTGTGGGAGCCAGTTAGATCAGTGTGGAGACCAAGCCCTGAGCTAGTTCACTCAGGGCCCTAGCTGTTTGACTGGAGTTCATCAACAATCGTCTCCGCACTCTGGCAGGATGGCAATGTAAAATTAAATTACTCAATATTGGGGGCCAGTGGGTCGAGGGGTGTAGAATGGTGGGGCCAATGTAACATGATAAGGCTGCAGTTATATGTTGGCAACTTGGCTGAAGGCTGTGTGTGTGGGGGAGTCAAGGGGCTGTGTGGGGAGTCTCTCCTGCTCAGTTATATTGTGCCCTGGATTGTCACCCCCACTCCACCAATGGACATTAAACATCCCACCAGTCTCTGACTGCTGGTCACCCTTACCCCTATCACTGCTCACTGAGGCCTAGCTAACTGGCTCATGTGAGGCTACCTGCTTACCTTCCGTGGGCAGTTAGGGGTAGGCAATAAATGCTGGCCTATGCAGCGATACCCACAATGAAAATTGTGGTGGCATCTCTTGGGATTAGAGAAAGGTGGGGAATTGCAGGGGGGGATCCTTCCTCACTGGGGCAGGTGCCACAACTTCAGACAACTAATTACCATAAAATCTGGTCATGGTTTCAGAGCTGCCACAGGCAGGTTTGCCTGCGGACTGTCCCAGCTGCTGACCAGGGCTTACTGCCTCTGAGTGACACCGAGCCCTTTCTTCACCTTTCCCACTTTGAAGGCTAAATTAGCTGCTGTCTCGATCACTGCTTACTTCCTGCATTGCTGGTGTCTGTTTGTTGGGGTGCAGCTCTGGGACACTGACCCCCCATCAGCACCTGATGGAAGTGCCAGTGTTCATTATTCACATGGTGGGAAAGTGATTACTGCAGTGTGGTTAAGAGTGGGAACTCTGGCCGATTTCCCCTTCTTTAACACAGGGCTGCCGTGGTGTGACTTCCACTGCCTGTTGCACTTGCCCTAGAGCGAGGGTTGAGCTCTGGTTCTATTACTCACTGGATAAACTTCCCGACACATAGACAGACCCTGGAAATTGCCTCTTTAAACCCCCCTGTAGTTTGCTGGCCATGTCCTCCCAAGCACTTGGCTCCGATATTTAGCAGCAAGAATCCCGTCGTGTAGCAGCTGTGCTAAGAATGATTGAACCATTAAATTACATTTCACATTAGCAGACATGTCCCCCCCTTGCCATTTAACGGAGCAGTCACATCTTCAACTCAAAATGTACAGACGGCACATAAGAATAAGCCCATGACATTGTCAATTAGATATTTAATTAAGATCAAATTTCAGACATCTATTATTATTTTAATCTGCTTTAAGCCCATGTTATCATTACAATATTAATTTTTCTTTGATATATTCTCGAGTTGATTTTAATCAAAGCACAGCAAGGTTAACGTGATTTCTCCTACCACACTCAGACCAGAGATAGGTTTATTGTTTTTTTTTGTTTAAATTTTCATACTTCCGAAGAATGGCGTGCTTCCAGTGCTTGCAGTTTCTCCTGAAGATGCTTAAATTCCTGTTTGTGACGGATCTCCGACTTCTGGAGCGCCTCGTAGTCCGTCATTTTTCTCTCAGCCGCAGAGATCTGCTCCTTTAAGAAGCTGATGGCTTGTGCTTGGTCCTTGTAGCCAGCGTGCAGTTTCTCCTGCTCACTGAGTCTCAGCTCAGTGTTCCGGAGTTGATCGATCAGGAGCTGGAGCTCTTGTCTGTGCTGACTAGTCGTAACCTCCAGTTTGTTCCGCCAGTTTGCGTTGCATTCTTCCACTTCGTATTTGGCTTCTTGCAGCTTAACTCTGTAGTCCTCTTTTTCCTTTATGTGAAGCGCCATCTCAATCTCGTGCTTTGCTTTAAGGTTCTCCCATTCAAGCTGATGCTCCATCTTCAGGCTTTCTATGGTGGCTCTTAGCTCTACCAACTCACTGTTCTGGACATCGCTACCTGCAATCAATGAGACCTTAAGTTCCTCCAGAGATTTCTGATGGTCAGACACCAGAGTGTCCAATTTGTTCTTCCAATTGTCCATCATCTCCATGTTTTCCTTCGTCGCTTGGTGCAGTTTCTGCCGCAGGTCACTGATATCCTGTGAGTATTTCTCGTTGGTGGCCTTTAACTTTTCCATCTCCTCTTGGTACTCCTGCAGCCTGGCCTCATACTTCTCCCTCAGTGAAACACTCTCACTTTGGTGCTCTTTGTTGGCCGACGATAACTGTTCTCGCAATTTGAGAAGCTCCGCCTGTAGACTGAGACTGTGCTCAGGCGTGTCAGGCTTGTTGGAGTTTCTCAGTCTCTGTTGCAACTCCTCGATCTCACTGTTCCGCAAATTCAGTTCATCCTCCAGCTGTACGATCCTGGATTTTTCAGCCACTGTAGTGAGCTAGAGAGTCAGAAAATCAAAGACACAGTTAGTATTCAACATATTGCTGCTCAGATGGTTCCTACTAATTGGTTGTATACCAGCCAAATGTGACATGACAGCTTCTATATACCACCTGTTGCATAGTTACTGTTCCGTAGCTTTCATTTTGAGATAGTAGGAACAAATAATTTACGGATTTAGTTTGTTGGCTGCAGTATTGCCAATCGGTGTGTACAACGGGTGGTATAGGAGCACATCTACACATCACAATGTCACAATGTGCTTTGTATATGAAACTTAGTCTTGGTCATGCTGCATGGATCCATCAACTATGGGAAAGTGCCAGAAAGTACCCCCCAAGCTCAAGCCACTGCTTTCACTATTAGACACATCATCATTCTCCAAAGGTTATCAAAACTTTGGCACATTGGAGATTAGCAACCTGAGACATTGTAGGGTTAAAGGTTACTACCGTCCAATCACTTTAAAATGATGACACTCAGGGCTCATTTTGTTAAGTCAGTGAGGGGAAGGCTTCCGAGAGAACTAACAAAAGGATACTTGCTCTAATCATCAGTTCCGACCTCATTGTCCTGAATCTACCTAGCTGCTAACCTTATTAATCAATCCCTTATCTAGGAACATTTACACAGTCCACTTCAAAAGGCTTTCCCTGGTCAGTTTCCCATTGTTATATTTATACAAAAAAAATCTACAGTTTTCCTGCGCGGATTTCATTTTGTGACCCTTGGTTTTTAGCTCATAGAATCATACAATCCCACAGTGCAGAAGGAAGCCATTCAGTCCATCGAGTCTGCACCAACCACAATCCCACCCAGGCTCTATCCCCACAACCCCATGCATTTACCCTAACTAGACAATCAGACACTAAGGGGCAATTTATCATGGTCAATCAACCTAACTAGCACAACTTTGGGCTGTGGGAGGAAACCAGAGCATCTGGAGGAAACCCACGCAGGCACGGGGAGAATGTGCAAACTTCACGCAGACAGTGACCCGGGTTGGGAATTGAACCCAGGTCCCTGACCACTGTGCCAGCTGCTGCTTCCTCACTAATGTATTTAATAGAATGCCTCACTGGGCTTTACCTGTGCACACTGAGTTTTCTATTTAGAACACAGAACATCGAACATTACAGCACAGTACAGGCCCTTTGGCCCTCAATGTTGTGCTGAGCTATGTCCAATCCCAAGATCAAGCTATCCCACTCGCTATAATTCTGGTGTGTTCCACGTGTCTATCCAATAACCGTTTGAAAGTCCCTAAAGTATCTGACTCCACTATCACAGCAGGCAGTCCCTTCCACAACCCAACCACTCTCTGGGTGAAGAATCTACCTTGGACATCCCTCCTATATCTCCCACCATGAACCTTATTGTTATGCCCCTGATTAACAGCTACAGTATTTAATATATAGTGTGGGCATTTTCCCTCATAATGTATCTCTATTATACAATATACAGTTCATTGGGAGTTTGAACTCAGACCTTCTCTCTTTGGGGAATAGTGGGTAATTGCTGGGACGATTACTGCTTACCAACCTTTTGAACTGTGTCAGAAATGTTCCAATCCTTTATGAATGACTGCAACTTTAAAACCAATAGCACGCTGCATCATTAAATAATTCAAAGTCTAAGGTTGGAATTTCCTGTGCTGCCCGCCACGGGAATTGTAGGTGGGATGTGGGCCACGCAAAGATCCGTTGATCCCGCTCGCCGCGCTCACCCCAATACCGGAAAATCCGGTCTGGTTTTCCTACTCTTTTTTATTTCACTCACTCCAACATCCTTGCCTTTCTCATTGTCTATCGTACATGCAGTCTCTGTCAATCCAACCCACGACCTCTGATAGGCCAAAGCACAAAATCCCCCAAGCAACTCTCTCAACTTAGCCCACTATTCCTTGCCTGTTGATTTGTTTTATTGGAATCTTTTGGGCTCGGAGATTTAGAATGGTTTGTTTTAGTGAGTTGCCTTGCTGGTTTAGTAATCCTAAATCAACATTTGTTAGTCAGCAACATGGACATGACCCCTCAGATCCCCACTTGTCCCAAGGTAGTGGAGTAGCTGCTTCAACTGTACCATTCTTTCTGCTGCATCCAATTACATCTCCAGCCCTCTAATGCCTATTGATCTTCCCGGGCCCAGAGCATCTTCCACAGCCTGCATGACATTAAGCAGCTCAGGAAGTTTTACCAGTTCAATATTTTTATGGTCACACACTTTGTCCTCCCTGCTTATTGTTACGAGCCCCTCCTCCTGCACTCAACGTAATGCCCCTCCCCTACGTTCCTGCACCGTGTTTACCACTGCACCTCCCAAGACCACACCCCTTCACCTGGAAGGAAAAGGGCACCAACCGCACAGGAGCGCCATCACTTCCAAGTTTCCCACCTCCTGTCTTGGCGGTACACCATCAGCCCCTCGTTGTCACTGGGTCAAAATCCCAGGACTCTATCAAACAGCACGGTGACAGGTCCACCACATTGACTGCAGCAACTCACCACCTTCTCCAGGACAAAAACTGATGTGCAAGTGCCCCCAGCTCTGATGACGGGTCCCCCGTCTCAAAACGTTGGCTCTATTCTCTCTCCATGGATGCTGTCAGAACAGTTGAGGTTTACTGGCATTTACTGATTTTCTTTCAGATTCCAGCATCCACAGTATTTTGCTTTCGGCAAGCATCAGTGATGGCCACACACAGTGTCAGGCTGTCAGCTCACCTCTGCAATAACTGCCTGGTCAGAATCGAACATAGAAAAAACTACAGCACAAACAGGCCCTTCGGCCCACAAGTTGCACTGATCATTTCCTTCCTACTAGGCTTACCTATAACCCTCAATCCTACTAAGTCCCATGTACTCATCCAGAAGTCTCTTAAAAGACCCTATCGAATCTGCCTCCACCACCACCAACGGCAGCCGATTCCACTCACCCACCAGCCTCCGAGTGAAAAACTTACCCCTGACATCTCCTTTGTACCTACTCCCCAGCACCTTAAACCAGTGTCCTCTTGTGGCAGCCATTTCAGCCCTGGGAAAAAGACTCTGAGAATCCACTCGATCTATACCTCTCAACATCTTATACATCTCTATCAGGTCCCCTCTCATCCTTAGTCTCTCCAAGGAGAAAAGACCGAGTTCTCTCAACCTATCCTCATAAGGCAACATCCTTGTAAATCTCCTCTGCACCCTTTCAATGGTTTCCACATCCTTCCTGTAATGAAGCTAATAATAGCACTGAATATTGAGAACAAAGGTCAGGGGAGATGGGCCAATGAGTCCAAAATACCACGTTGTTAATATGAATTCTTCCCAACTGTTGAAGATGTCTATGTTATTTTAATCTGATTTCAGACTTATGATTGATGTCACTTGCTAGCTGGCCAGCACTTTCAGTAATTTGGCATTAACCATCAGCCCTGTAGTTCCACATGCAGGCCAATGTCACAAGCAGAGCTAGCGATGTATCAGGGAGCTGAACCTCCACGTGTGCGTCAGAACGCTCAGCTTCCTGCTACAGACTTAGCAAATTAGATGTCGTGCCAAGCAATGTGTTTCGCAGTCCAACGTCAAGCAGAAACATAAAAAAAGGCTTTCAAATGCAGAAGTGAAAAGAAGACCACTCCCCCACCCCGCCGCCTTCCAATGCAAAGCGCAGCAAGACAGAAAACAGAAGCCCAATGTGCTTGAAAAATAAAATGAAGCGTTTGTGACGCCAAGCCATTCTCAGGCAAACTATGGTACTGACTGAGGGGGGCAGGGGTGCACACGAACTGCCTTTACCCGAGTGTCTTCGAACTCCTTTTGGAGTTTTCCAGCTTTGGTCCTTTCAAAGAGCAGGCTGTGTTCGAGCTCCCGAATTCGGGCATGCTCTAACTTTGTCTGAGTCTGTTAGTCCCGAGGGAAGAAGGTGAAAAGGGAGAGAGGGAGAGAAAGAGAGACACAAACAGACTGTAACAGCTCAGCACAACATAATAAACAGGGAGGGAGGCAAATGCAGAACGGTTACAACATCAAACATTCAGACTGAGGGGAAAAGGCTTCCTCTGAATGACACTGGCTGATCTTAATAACAGACATCAAGCATTCAAAGCAATTCACATTTCATGTGAGCCTATTCAGAAAGAGCCTTTAAGTTAGTCACACATAAATCGTGGGTCAGAATCCCCACAGTACAGAAGGAGGCCATTCAGCCCATCGAGCCTGCACCAACAACAATCCCACCCAGGTCCTATCCCCATAACTCCACATATTTACAGTCCTAATGCCCCCACACCCGACACTAAGGGGCAATTTAGCATGGCCAATCCACCTAACCCGCACATCTTTGGACTGTGGGAGGAAACCTGAACACCCGGAGGAAACCTGAACACCCAGAGGAAACCCACCCAGACACGGGGAGAATGTGCAAACTCCACACAGACAGTGACCCAAGCCAGGAATTGAACCCAGGTCCCTGGCACACTGAGGCAGCAGTGCTAACCACTGTGCCACCGTGCTGCCCTATGACAGCCGCACATAAAGTGTTAACTTTTTATTTTCGCACCCTATGGTGGCAGGAGGGGAGGGTGAAATCACTGGGCTTGCACTGTTCCTCACGGCGGCGAGGCTGAGATTGGAAACTCAACAGGGCTGAGGATCAGTGCATCACAGCACCACGTCACCACATGGAGAATCACATTCACACAATGGCATCCCTGCTTTCTTCTCTTGCAGAAATAACCAAAGCAACAGCACTATTTTTTTTAAAAGGACACCCAAATCAGAGGATGGATTGCATCCATTTCTTGCACACTTCAGACTGGTGGGTCACCAGGAGTTTTCTGCACTGAACTCTCTGCAGTATCGGAATATAACAGAATAGAACGGAAGTGGCAAGAAATAGAACAGCAAACATGCACAAAGTGCTTATCTCCTTATGGAAAGTTAGATTACCATGAGTATTTCCCATGGACAGGTAACCTACAGTCAATGCTTATATTTTGCATTTTCCTACGTTTCCTTACAAGCGACCAAAATTCCAGCTTTGAAATAATTTACATGGACAGCTTGAATTCCGGATCATCTGTAATTAAATATCTGATTTCCAACTTGCTCACATTCAGCTCCTTGGGGAAATCAATCCTCTATCTTGCTTTCTAGTAGGTTTTATCCTCTGAGCTGGATTTTATCTTTATTTGCAGTGCTAGACATTGCTGCTAGGAACCAAAGCAGCCCTTGTTATGGGTCAGTAAAAATGCATTGCTATCTCATACGTGGGCATTGCAGAGGGATTATTGTCACTAAATTTGAACTAGGGAAAATAGGGTTATTTTTAACTGGCATAAATAGAAGCAGGACGGTGAGTATTAGGCCCTGAGGTTTTGGGTGCTGTTCCACACGACCACTTTCGCTGTGTCGATGTGTGTGTTGCAGCACAGAATCCCTTGCCTTACACGTGTCCCCACACGGCAGAGAGTCACTAAGTCCTGGGCTGGTTAACTAAGGTAGAGAAACTTGGATGAGTACATGGATGAGAGGGGTGTGGAGGGATATGGTCCAAGTGCAGGTCAGTGGGACTAGGCAAAAAATGGTTCGGCACAGACAAGAAGGGCCAACAGGCCTATTTCTGAGCTGTAATTTTCTATGGTTCTAAGCCCCCAGAATTGAGGGCATGGCTGGGAAATTGGTTGAGTGGCAGGCAACAGAAGGAGAGATAATGGGTAGGTACTCAAATTGGTGGGATGTGGCTAGTGATGAACCACATGGATCTGTGTTGGGACCTCAATTATTCACATTTTTATTGATGACTTGGATAATGGCATGGAAAGTTATATATCTAAATTTATTGATCAGACAAAGTTAGGCAGCATAGTGGACATTGTAGATGACAATAAAATTACAAAGGGATATTGACAGAGTACATGAATGGGACAAATTGTGGCAGATGGGATTCGATCTAAGCAAATGCAAGGTTATCCACTTTGAATCGAGAAAGGATAGATCTAAACTTGCTAGATGGTGTGAATTAAATACAGTAGATGTCCAAAGAGACTTGGGGGTTCATAGATCTTTAAAATGCCACAAACAGGTGCAGAAAATAATGAAGAAGCTAATAAAATGTTGGCCTTTATATCTACAGGACTGGAGACAAAGATGCTGAAGTTATGCTGCAGTATAGAAAACCCTAGTTGGACCCCACTTAGAGTCACTGTGAATAAATCTGGGCACCACACCTTAGGAAGGATACACTGGCCTCGGAGGGAATGCAGCGTAGGTTTACAAGAATGATGTCTAGACTTCAGGGATTTAATTATGAGAAGAGATAATACAAATTAGACCTGTTTGCTTTTAGAATTTAGCAAGTTAAGGAGTGATGTGATTGATATCAAGATATTAACAGGATAACACAGGATAGATAGCGATAAACTATTTCCACTGGTTGGTGATTCTATAACTAGGGAGCATCTTCTAAAATTTAGGGTCAGGCCGTTCAGGAGAGATGTTAGGAAGCACTTTTACTCAAAGGTAGTAGAGTTTTAGAACACTCTTACTCAAGCAGCAGTTCATTCCAGATCAGTTGCTAATTTTAAATCTGAGATAGACACATTTTTGTTCAGCAAAGGTGTTAAGGGATATGGGCCAAGGGCAAGTCTATGGACTTAGGCCACAGATCAGCTCAACGAATGGAGAGTGAAACAGCCTCAAGGGGCTGAATGGCCTTCTCCTCTTCCAATGGTTTACATTTTAAATGTTCATCCTTCTTCATTCAAACCACTAAACACAAAAGTGCAGCTGAAAGTTGCCCAGAAGCTGCGTTAAACTGTGATTTAAATAAGGAACCAGCAGTGATTCAAAGGCACATGTAGATGCATTTCATTGCAATTCATGACTTAAGGTCATGTAATAAAAAACAGTGAGAAACAGTTCCTTCACTGTTTGTTTAAACTGCAATGTTCCCAATGTAGGGAAATCATCAACAGCTCCACACTGACTATTCAGGACACTGATTGAATTGCATGAGGACACATGATGGCCTAGTGGTATTATCACAAACTATTAATCCAGAAACTCAGCTAATATCCTGGGGACTCCGGTTCAAGTCTCACCAGGGCAGATGCGGAATTTGAATTCAATTTAAAAAAAATGCCCTTCAGGGGAAGAAAATCTGCAGTCTCGGTCTGGCCTACATGTAACGCTACAGCCATAGCAATGTGGTTGACTCTCAACTGCCATCCAAGGGATGGACAATAAATACTGACCAAGCGATGCCCACGTACCACAAATGAATAAAAAAAATTCACCAGACTTCAGCACTGATCTTCACTTTATTAACTGGGTTCCTGGCACAGGCAGGTCTATTCAAAAAAGGCCCTAAAATAGTGTCCAACCAGCTACTTGTGGCAGAAACTGGATATATCCCATTACTCAGTGCAGTTTAGAAGGGAGCCATTGGGTTAATGGTGTACAGGAAGCTTCTATCATCCACGCCGACAATGGAAAAAACATTGGTTAAGTGGCCAATCAGGAGGAACATTATACATCCACAGACATAACATACAGCAAATAAAACACTCGAGAGACACCTTCACAGCTGTAAACGCCACAGGGACAGGGTGATCAACATCACCATTCTCAGAAAAGTAAAATACATCAATTAAGCCATTTCTCTTCTTCCCAATCCACCCTGCCATGGCCAAAGGTCGAGTTATAATTCTGTCCAACTATCTGTCCTCCCAGAGTAAAAATTTGGGAAGGTCGGTTTCCCTCTCTCAAAACTAAAACTAAAGTTTGAACCTAAATACAGGTCAGCTTTCAGACACTCTATCACACTGCATTCATATAAGGAGTGAGGGAATGATTTTGGGAAGATTAGGATTATTGCAGGAGTTTTCCCTTTAGCTTGGCATTCCTGGATTTGGAGCTGAGGATTCCATGCCAATGAATGCCTTGCTTAACCATGTTTTTTCAAACTATCTTCCATTGAACCGATAATACCTTTAACCTTCAGGTAATAAAATGTTCTATTTTCCCTTTCCCTATGTGTCCAGGTGGATAAATGTGTAGGGACTTCCATAGATAGAGAGCAGAATGCAGTCACCTGAAGATATGTTTTTAAACACTGTCACCCTTGGGTGATGCACCCCTACCAGGCCAGCCTGACGAACTCCGACATGAAAAGGGATGGAGGGGGAGGCAGATTTTAAGGAAAATGTCAGGAAAGGGATTCAGGTCGAGGCTTGTACTGGGTTTAATCGATGAGCGGTCCAACGCATTTCATCCACCGAGATACCGATTGCATTATCTGTGTTCAACGCCTTTACCTCCAAATCTCCTTTGGTAATTGATTCTTCTTCCACTCGGAACTGGAGATCTTCAATTTTCCTGGAAAACCATTCAAGCAGAGGGAGTAAAGATTCCCGTTAAGACTTCAAGGATCTTCTAAAATCTCTGGAGTCACAAATCCTAATGCTTTGCTTTGACTGCTTAGGCTCAGAGCAAATAAATGACATTTTCTCCAAAACCTGAAGAGACTTTGGTTCTTGTGGGGGTTTAGGGGGTAAATGGGGTTGGGCTACACATGAACCAAGGTCTAGTCAAATGACAGAAGGGTCATTCCTGCTCAGTCTCTCTCCCTGTAACTCACTCAAGATCCAACACCCAGATCCTGTATTCTGCCTTCCCAATCCCGAATTCTCATCCCTCCAGTCCAGTAGACACACAAAGCCTTCACCCACCCAAGACACTAAATTGCTCCGCCACTAAAACTCTCTCCACACCCTTTACCCCTCCATCCCAAATCCGACTCAGTGCTTTATACCATCGCGATCAGCTCTTTCCTGCCCCCAGGTTCCCGTCACTGTCAAACACCTCGATTGATTGATTAATGAAAGGTCCTGCCTGAAGTGCTGTGTAAACTCCCATCCTTAATGGGAGAAATAGGGTAGTGAGGGGAATCTAACAGCACAGGATAAAAACAACTTTATTATCAATTCCCTGGTGATCTTTGTGCTTATCGGGGTGAATGACATCAGTGTTTTTGCTGGGAACATATTTCCACTTTTGCAACTGTGTCAACAAATACACTGGACACTAGAGTTGGAGCAAAAAATCTCCCTTTACTCAGCCTCTTATCTCAGCAGAGTGAGCATATGTTCAGTAAATACCTACCTTTCAATGAAGCAATGGTCTCTCACCATTCCACAGGCACAAGAGGTATCTGGTCTTACAATCCACACTTCATTTCAACATGTCCATCACCCTCTTTCCTGTTTTCTGCCACTTCCTGGACTAACCAGTTTCCCTCCTGTCTCCCCTTCCCTGGGTAAACATCCTTTTCCCCCTCCTGGGTTTAGACTTTACCGTTTCTCCTCTTCCAGTGTGTTTAACAATTCCAGTTTTTGTTTCTCAGCGTTGTTCAGCATGGACCGCACCGTCAGAAGATTTGCCTCAGCCTCTGTGGCATACTGCAGAGAAAAAAATAGCATGGTCACTTCTTATCTGAATAGCTTTTAGCTATCGGAGGATGGCAATGATAGTGCAGTGGTTGGAAGGTGGCACAGTGGTTAGAGAGTGCCTCAGTGGCACAGTGGTTGAAGGGCAGCACTGCTGCCTCACATGCCAGGAAACCGGGTTCAAATTCCAGCCTCGGGCCACTGTCTGTGTGGAGTTTGCACATTCTCCTCGTGTCTGCGTGGGTTTCCTCCAATTTCCTGCCACAGTCCAACGATATGCAGATTAGGTTGATTGACCATGCTAAATTGCCCCTTAGCGCCAGAGCAGTGTAAATATGTGGGCTTACGTAGGTAGGATTGTTCTCGGTGCAGACTCGATGGGCCAAAGGCCTCCTTTAGATATGGCCACTGTGTTTGAAAAGCTTACTGCAATGGACCCCACTTCATGTTATTGTTTGTCCAGTTATTGAGCAGTAAATACTTTGGGGTGAGAGGCGTGGGGCTGGATTTTGTCGCGGTAATGATGGCTCGATGGTGGGCTAGAAAACCAGGGGCTAACCCCTCTGTAGCCATTTTAAAGTCTCCCGGCTGCAAATGAGCCACCTTCGAGGTTTCTGTCCCTTTAAAGGGGCAACACCTTGTTTCCAAGAGCTGCCAATCGGAGATCAGCAGCTCAGTGCGCCACAGGGAGCCAGTGCTGGAACTGCACCCTGCCCATAGAAGCAGCATGGATGCCACCCTCTGAAGAAGAAGGCAAGTGAGTACTGGGCCATCGTGGCCGGTCAGGCAGGCCCCAGTGGAGTGGGGAAATGGAAGGGTGGCCTGGTTGGTGAGTTTAGGGGGTTTATTGCTACAGGGGTGGCTATTGCCGCTGGGTGATCCTGCATGGGCCTCAGTGGCCAGTCAGGAAGGTCCCATTCTGAACCCTGCAGGGAGGCTGCTAGCTTTTACTGGATAGTCTCCCCAAACAGCAAGGGGCCCAATGGTAAAATGGCAGCAGCAGCAGAAAGGGGTCCTGGTTTAAGGGCCTCAGCTGGCTTCTGGACAGCAAGGACAACCTCCATCTTCCCTACTGCTGACAGGATTCCAGAGTGTTAGGAAGACAACGAGACTCCATCCCTTGCCTTCCCTCCTAACTCTGCAGCTCCAACTCCCCCCCCCAACCCGATCCCCCGTCCAAAGCCTTCCACCCACTCTCTAGGGCATCATAGGGCTCAATTCTGGGAAAGACCTCTGACACTGAACGCAGCAGAATGTGCACCCTTAATGATGGATATCTGCTACTGTGCTCAGTGTAACAGGCAATGTACTGAACTGCCTGTCAATTAACTCACTGATAAAGCAGGGGGATGGGAATTTAATCTGTTACACGCAGAAAAGTATAACAGAGCATATTCCAGACACAGGAGTAATGATGTGAATAAAAACAGCCATTTCATGCTGTTTGGGAAATGGCTAGCAGTTACAGTTACTGTCTGATTTAGCAGTTTATAAAGAGCTGTAATGATCTGAGTTTGCCAATTTAGATACATCCACCAAGCGACTGCATCAAAGAGAGACAATCCAGTTTACAAGCTAAACATCACAATCATGTAATCCCACACTATCTGCAACCATGACTTTGCAAATTTTTAATCTTCAGCATCTAAAGGATGTTCAATACACATAGTGAAGAATTATTTAGTTAAATTAAACTGTACAAAATAACTGTATTGGTCAGTAGCAACCAGTTTAAAATAAATGGTTTAACATCTCCACTAAAATAGCAGATGTAAAGAGTTTTGATAGTTCAATACAGTGACAAATTCCAGTTAGAAATTTCAAATTCTAATTCCCGATTCTGATTCATTAGTGTTAACGGTTTTGCTAATCTCAATTTTACAAAACAATGAATTTAACTCAAAACGCATTCCATGATTGTTCAACCTTTCTCTTCACTCAGGGTTGTGAATCTTTGGCGTTTTCTACCTCAAAGAGTTGTGAATCTCGTCTTTGAACATATCCAAGATGGAAGTTGATAGATTTTAGGAACGACAGGAATTAAGGGGTAGTGCCAGATGGTGGAATTGAGATAGGTGAATCAGCAATGATCTTGTTGAGTGGTGGAGCTGGTTTGGAGAACCAAATGGTCTATCCAGCTCCTCATGTCCCTCTTCCCCAGAAGTCCATGTCATCTCATCAACACGAAGGCCAATGTTTTTAATTGTGAGTTTTGGAGGGCCCTACCTGATTGCTGCACCTTTGCCAGATTCCGTACCTGTGCGTGTGTGGCCTTCAGAAGAGCCAGCTCTTTCTCCACTTCACAGATGTGGCTGGTTGCCTTGGCAACCTCGGCTCTCTCCAGGTCCCGCTCGGCCA
This sequence comes from Carcharhinus amblyrhynchos, assembly GCF_965287045.1. NCBI lineage: Eukaryota > Metazoa > Chordata > Chondrichthyes > Carcharhiniformes > Carcharhinidae > Carcharhinus > Carcharhinus amblyrhynchos. The sequence continues at coordinate 38,615,414 of NC_137346.1, read as the reverse complement.
GCAGCTGCTCGATGTGCTGCTGTTTCTCCTTCAGGGCCTCCTGCAAGGCGGTGGTGCCGGAGATCTTCCGAGCGTAGCGGGAGGACGTCTCGGTCAACTGAGTGAGAGAGAGAGAGAGGAACAGGTCTCAGGCTGTCTCCAGGATCGCTGGGTCAGTAATGGCACTCGATGGTCCAAAACATCAAACTCGGTGGGGGTGGGAGAGGTGGAGACAGGAAGATTGACAGCATCGATACCAAGACAAACCCTCCCCACCACCAATTCCCCCCTCACCCACTCGCGCTGCCCCCACCCTCACCGGTTCACACCCCCCCCACCCACCCACCCACCCACATATTCCTCCCCTCACCCCTCTTCAAGTCCCCTCCCTGCTTCACCAATTCCCCCCCCCACCCGTTCACACCCCCACCCCCCCCTCACCGGTTCACATTCCCCCCCCCCCCACCGGATTCACACTCCCCCCCCCCCCCCAACGGATTCACATTCCCCCCCCCAACGGCTTCACACTCCCCCCCCCCCAACGGATTCACACTCCCCCCCCCGCCAACGGGTTCACACTCCCCCCCCACAACGGATTCACATTCCCCCCCCCCCAACGGCTTCACACTCCCCCCCCCCCCAACGGATTCACACTCCCCCCCCCGCCAACGGGTTCACACTCCCCCCCCACAACGGATTCACACTCCCCCCCCCACGGATTCACACTCCCCCCCCCCCCCCAACGGATTCACATTCACATTCCCCCCCCCACCGGATTCACACTCCCCCCCCCCCAAACGGATTCACATTCCCCCCCCCCCCACCGGATTCACACTCCCCCCCCCCCCAACGGATTCACACTCCCCCCCCCCCAACGGATTCACACTCCCCCCCCCCAACGGCTTCAGACTCCCCCCCCAACGGATTCACATTCCCCCCCCCACGGATTCACACTCCCCCCCCCCCCAACGGATTCACATTCCCCCCCCCCCACCGGATTCACACTCCCCCCCCCCCAACGGATTCACATTCCCCCCCCCCCACCGGATTCACACTCCCCCCCCCCCCACCGGATTCACACTCCCCCCCCCCCCACGGATTCACACTCCCCCCCCCCCCCCCAACGGATTCACATTCCCCCCCCCCACCGGATTCACACTCCCCCCCCCCCAACGGATTCACATTCCCCCCCCCCCCAACGGATTCACATTCCCCCCCCCCCCAACGGATTCACATTCCCCCCCCCCCAACGGATTCACACTCCCCCCCCCCCCAACGGATTCACATTCCCCCCCCCAACGGATTCACATTCCCCCCCCCCACCGGATTCACACTCCCCCCCCCCAACGGATTCACATTCCCCCCCCCCCAACGGATTCACACTCCCCCCCCCAACGGATTCACATTCCCCCCCCCCACCGGATTCACACTCCCCCCCCCCCCAACGGATTCACATTCCCCCCCCCCCCCAACGGATTCACATTCCGCCCCCCCCCCAACGGATTCACATTCCGCCCCCCCCCCCCAACGGATTCACATTCCCCCCCCCCCCACCGGATTCACATTCCCCCCCCCCCACCGGATTCACATTCCCCCCCCCCCAACGGATTCACACTCCCCCCCCCCCAACGGGTTCACATTCCCCCCCCCCCCAACGGATTCACATTCCCCCCCCCCACCGGATTCACATTCCCCCCCCCCCAACGGATTCACATTCCCCCCCCCCAACGGATTCACATTCCCCCCCCCCCCCCAACGGATTCACACTCCCCCCTCCCCCCCCCCCGGTCAGGGCGGTGAGCGAGAAGGGAGCACTGAGGGGGTCAGGAGTGAATCCACTCTTGAGGCGGTGAGGAAATCTCATTGGTGATGCCAGGATCTGGGACTTCTGTGTTGGTGTTCAATATTCTGTGAAAATTGCGATCATTAATCACGGTGGAAAGAGACACATTTACTTGTTGAGGTATCTTTCTGTTGTCAAGGTTACGGACGGGCCTGCTGTTTGGTGCTGGCAGCCATCTTGGCTGGCAGGGACACTACAGGCACAGGGCCTGTGTGTCTGGGGGAATGTGTCTCCTGTAATTGCTGCAAACCTGTATTTACAAACCTTACAAATTACTGGCCCCAATTGCAGCAAAAGCCCTTGTAACTCATTACATGTGAATTGCTACAGGACAGTTCTCGGGTAGGTAATAAGACTGGGGCTCTGTATAAACAGAAAGCTGTTCCCCTCTCCCGGGGAGGAATGATGATCGAGATGGAGAGACAGCAAAGTACACTGAGTCAGGTTGTAATAGAAAGTAGAGAAGGGGTAGGCTAGACATGAACAGATAATTGAAACATCAAGGTCAGTTTTATGTTTATCAGATTCCTCTATTCAGTGAGCATTCTAACATTTTCATTCAATCTGTGGCTTTACTGAGCTGCACTAGAAGCAGGACTGGTTTGCTGGATGGAAACAGTTTCTTACCAGTCCCGTTCGGCTGGGTCTACCCCCGACGGACGATGCCACTGAGCTGACCGAGCTGATGGAGGAGCTGCTGGGGCTCTGTGTTAAGGCCGAGACCCCCATGGCCATCCTCTTACTCTTCTTGGTTTTGGCTGGCGTGGTGGAGGGGAAGCCGATCCGCATCACCTTGTGAATGGGAGCAAAGAGACCAAACTTGGGGGGACACTGGAAGTATCTGTCGAGGCAAAAAACCGAAACCAAAAACAGTCAGGGGAAACATGTCAGACCCGTGAGGCAGGGGGTGCGGGGAGATGCAGGGGGCGCGGGTTAAGGAGTTAATGAGAAGTTCGTTACCTTGTACCAGCAACAGCTCCATCGTTTTTACCCAGCGGTTCATCCAGTTCCACTCCACACCACTCGCCCTTTGCAAAATCCGTCTCCCCGACATATTTGACTACGCCAGTTTTAGTGCCACCCACCTGTAAAAACAGTACATTTGGTGTGAAAACCATCAGTGTATTAATATGGTCTCACTTATCACAGCATCTGGGCTACCAGATGACCCAATGTGGCCTTGAGATCTGGTCTGGATGTTACATCTTCCTGTGGGGCAGTGAGGTGTGGGTGGGGGAGGACACTTGGCAGGTGGTGAGGGAGTGTGTAATACAGAGCACTGTGCCATGACCAGTGTTGCACTCCATAATGTCTCCATAACATTATTCACCTGTAAATACTTACTTAAGTGCCCCACTGTGATTTCACCCTTGGCAGAGGAGGTCAGAGTCTGGCAAGTCTGACTGACCAAGCTGAATGGTTGAGGGTGGACTCTGTTGCCACCTTTATGGGCCCCCTCTGTGTCCATCTTCATCTTACTGTGTCCATCCCCCCCACCGCCATGTCCACCGTACCCCCACCCCAGCTATGTCCACCCTGCCCCCTCCCCCACCATGTCCCTCCATCCCACCCCCATCTCCCTTGCTCGGTTCTGTCCACTTGGCCCTCGTAAGACCTGAATTTGGATTAAAATCCAAGTTCCATTGCTGCCCTGTCTTCTTTGGGACTGACTGCAGTCCCAGTAGCGACCACCATTCCCAGTGGCGCTGTGGGACCAGATGGCCAGCTGCTTTTGGATGCGGGTTTCCTTCTTCGATGGCTTGAGTGGGATCTCCCACCCCCAATCAGTGGCCCGACATCCATTAAATGGCTGGGGAGGGAGCAGGAACAGATTCCCTGGTCTTTACACTGGGGGAGGAGGCTGGTGGCTAGCGTCAGTACTCTGGTGGTGGCACATCATCACTTTGTAATCCAGAGTTACATCCTCACCTTTTGGGTTCTACAGGTCAGTGAACTCTGCAGTCCAGTTCTCAGCAATGAGGGATCCTCTGAGGGAGACAGCCTCGAGAGCTCTCAGTTTGTCTTTGACACAGTCAACAACATTTTTGCAAAGCCGTGTTCAGCCAGGTTTACAGAATGCTTGGGGTGTGAGGGAGGGGGAAAACAGGTTCACTAGGTGAAAGGGTGGCAAAGTGGTTAGCACTGTTGCCTCACAGCACCAGGGACCTGGTTTCAATTTCCAGCTTGGGTCACTGTTGTGCGGAGTTTGCACATTCTCCCTGTGTCTGCGTGGGTTTCCTCTGGGTGCTCTGGTTTCCTCCCACAGTCTGAAAGGCGTACTGGTTAGGAGCATTGGCCATGCTAAATTCTTCCTCAGTGTACCCGAGCAGGTGCTGGAGTGAGGCGACAGTAATTTCATTGCAGTGTTAATGTAAGCCTACTTGTGACACTAATAAATAAACCGCAAAAAAAACTTTACCAAACAAATTTAAGAGTTAATATCTTTTCCCAAAGGTAGGAGTATAAAACTAGAGGGCATAGGTTTAAGGTGAGAGGGGAGAGATAGAAAAAGTGTCCCGAGGGGCAATTTTTCACATAGAAGGTGGTGAGTGTCTGGAATAAGCTGCTAGAGGTAGTAGTAGAGGTGGGTACAATGTTGTCTTTTAAAAAGCATTTGGATAGTTACATGGGTATGACAGGTATAGAGGAATATGGGCCAAATGTGGGCAATCGGGATTAGTTTAGGATTTAAAAAAAAGGACAGCATTGACAAGTTGGGCCAAAGGGCCTGTTTCCATGCTGTAAACCTCTCTGACTGTATGAGTTAGCTTAGAAAGGTTGAGTGTGGGGCCATGTATGTTTGTTACCAGGGTTGCCAACCCTCTGGGTTTGGCCTGGAGTCTCCAGCAAGCAGAGTTCAATCTCCGAGACACTGCTGTGTGCGATCCTGGAGAGTAATCATCGGGCCATGAGAAAAAGATTTTTTTTGTCATTTTCTTTGAACTTATTTCTTTACCAGATATAAAGATATTGAAAATGGGGGGAAAAGACTGGCAGTCAAGCATTATTCCATTGGGTAATGAATTTTTTTGCTTTCCATGTTGGCACAGGAAGACAGTGCTTCATAAGAATGGATGCGTTGGCTGACTAATGGCTGGAATGTGGGGCTGGGTCATGTGATGGAACCTCAATTACATTTAAATCACATTCGGTAACCCCAGTTTGTACTCCAACAATATAAGTAGGCAATAGTTGGGATGGGTTCTTAGAGCGGGTTATTGTTTTTTGGAGTTTGTCTGGTTTTTCACTTATCGAATCATCAAAAGTCTGTCACATTCCCACTGCCTCCTGCAGAGTGTCCCAGCAGCGAACAGAGATGGTTGCAGGGACTTGCATTAGACTGCAGCTAACTAATTGAAAAGTGAATCATCAGCAGGGTAACAGAAGCACATGTAGAGCTCTCTTCAAGTTCCATCCTTTGACTCAAAAGCCAAATTAAAATAGATGTCTTTTCAAATCATGACTCTACCTGGTTGCCACAGCTGGATTCTCAACAAGGCGACAAGTTTGAACCTTAGCTAATGGTGTATTTTTGACTCGCCTGCTATCATTGGGCACATTTTCCAAATCTTCTTCAACGTGGGCAGAGGCAGACTTGATAATTAACCAATCATCAACTTGTATGCTAGTGGCTCAGAAAAGCCTGCAGCCTAGTTGTTCTGGTCTCCAGAAAGGGAGAGGTTAGTAGTAGTATCGGGAACTTCAATAACATGTATGAATTGAGGAAATAAAGGATGAGTGTCTCTATGAGTGCCAAGGTACAAGAAACCTTGTTCTCACTCTAACAAAACCTCCCATTTCATTTCTGTTCTATGTGTCAATGGCCAAGTCGCAAAGGATGAGTTGCAAAGGCCACTTGGGTGAATGGGGGCTAGAGGTCACAGGATAATTGGGCCAGGATGCACAGATATAATTCAGTCTCTATTTTCAAACAGTATTTTTATATTTCCACGAGAGAGGATACATTGACCTGTTGCTTATTTATAGGACTAGCAACAGGGAGGTTGTAAATCCAAACCCTGCTATGGGCAAGTTGTAAAACAGAACTAAGAAACATGGCCTGAAAATAGGGGGAAGCAGTTTTAGGACCAAGAAGTTCCTCCTCAACTTCGCCCAAAGGGTTGTGAATCTGTGGAATTCCCTGCCCAGTGAAGCAGTTGAGGCTACCTCATTGAATGCTTTTAAGCCTAGAATAGATAAATCTTTGAATTAAGGGTTATGGTGAGCGGGCGGGTAAGTAGAGCTGAGTCCACAAAAAGATCAGCCATGGTCTTATTGACTGGCAGAGCAGGCTCGAGGGGTCAGATGGCCTACTCCTGCTCCTAGTTCTTATACATAAATCTATTAATTTGTGGATTCACAGAAAATGACTACAATGGCCACCAGGAAATAATTGTTGTCAGAACCCAACTGGTTTTCTAATCTTTTCCAAGGGACATTTAGCTGCTCTGGCCTATACGTAACTTTAGTCCTTCAGTTTAAGTCAGACATTGCTGTAGCAGGATATCTCATGGTTTCCTGCCAGTAAGCTTGTCTTTGTGTCTTTCAACTCAAAACATTTATGCCAAGCTGCTGGAAACCAACATGATATCTCCTTCACCAACCAGATTAAGGATTTGAGAAGTGGATACAGGAAGGGCTGAATTAAAGCAGGTGAATTCAGTGTCAAATGAAGTGCAGAATGGGAAACAGAGAGAAAGAAAAGATGTATTTTTTAAATTCACTCATGGGACATGGACACCGCTGGCTGGCCCGCTCCCTCGGCACTGCCCAATCCTTGGCAGACAGTACCAATGTGCTGCCAGACATTGCCATTTTGCCCTTTGGGCAACGCCAAGGGGCCAGGCTGGCACTAAGCTTGCAATGCCCAAGGGGCACCCACCCCCCCCTCTTGACACTGACCTCCTGGGGGGCTTCCATTGGCCCCCTTCACTCCAGTGGAGTTGGGCCACTGCTGCCCCACAAGTGTGGAGCTATTGTAAATGCCGCTGGAGTGAAACACTCCTGGCGGGGGCAGGTGGGAGACTCTGGCCGGCCGGGAGACTCTGGCCAGCCTGGAGACTTCAGTCCCAGGCCCGCTAATCGAATGAGGAGTTCATTTATTCAGGTCAGCACCGATTTCAAGTGTGGAGATGAATGCGCTGGAAATAGGCCATGGCGTCCAGCGAGGAGCCTGCTAAACAGCCTCCCCTCGAGTCTTCCAGCCCGCCCACTTAGGCACTTCAATTATAAATGTGGACCTATGTAAATATTTCACAGTGTAATCACACCCTCCCACCAGCGACGGTGCTGCTGGAGTGGCAGCAAGGAGGGTGTCAAAGTCCTGGAATCCTTACAGTACAGAAAGAGGCTATTCAGCCCACAAAGCCTGCACGGACTCTCCCAGCCACCCACCCCCCTTACCCCTCATATTTACACTGCTAATCCCCCTAACCTACACACCTTTAGATACTAAGGGGCAATTTACTACGGTCAACCACCTAACCCACACACTTTCGCCATGTTTACAAGGAGGCATGTGTATGCAAATTTGTATTTGAAAGCAACAGGCTAGATTATAAATGAAAGAATAGTTTGCCATGTGAAGTGACGAATTGTAAAAACAAGATATCCTTCGTTTTAGTACGAGTTAAGCTGATGGAGATCAGCTCGGGCTCCTCGTTTACGAGGGTCACAATCTGACTGGAATTAGTCAGCAGCTAAATACTGAGAGAAAGAGAAAGACAGCACCACTGGCATTGGCAGCCATCGCGAAATCCTCACTCTCCCACTTCCTCAGTCAATGAACAGAACTCCTTCTGTCCCACACGCCAGCAGTGATAATTGAACTAAGCTATGTATTCCTCCCCCTTTCTACGAATGCCTGGATCATTCCACGCTGACTATCAGTCACAGCAAACACGCTGAGTTAAATAAAAAACACAACAAAATAACGTTTCAGCAAATTGTGAACCGAAACATCTCTTTCGAAACTAGATCAAAGTGAATAATGAAAACTGGTAAAAGTTCTGGGACGGAATCATGACTGTTGTTTTTAAAGTCAAAGGCTTGCGTTTATCTATTGCTTCTGAAGACATCACAATGCCCAAAGGTTCTTTCCCACCAATGGTATAGGTTTGAAGTACAATCATTATTATAATGTAGGCAGAGAAGGTCTTTCTGTCTTCACGGAGGAGGACGTGAATAATTTGCCGGGTGTTAGCGATGGAAAGGTGGTAGGACTGGAGGGTCTTAATGACATTACTGTTACTAGAGAGGCGGTGCTCGACAGACTGGAGGGGCTGATTGTGGACAAGTCCCCAGGACCGGATGGAATGCATCCGAGGGTTCTGAAAGAAATGGCGGAGGTGATAGTGGATGCCTTGGTGGTTATTTTCCAGACGTCGCTGGATTCCGGGGAAGTGCCGGAAGATTGGAAAACGGCTAATGTTACGCCGTTGTTTAAGAAGGGTGCCAGGCAAAAGGCGGGGAATTATAGGCCGGTTAGTTTAACGTCTGTGGTAGGTAAAATGTTAGAATCTGTCATTAAGGAGGAAATTGCGAGGCATCTTGAAGGGAATTGCTTGATAGAGCAGACGCAGCACGGTTTCATTAAAGGGAAGTCGTGTCTGACAAATTTACTGGAGTTCTATGAGGATGTGTCTAAGGCAGTGGATAGAGGAGAGCCGGTGGATGTGGTCTTTCTAGATTTTCAGAAGGCGTTTGACAAAGTACCTCACAAGAGGTTATTGCAGAAGGTCGAGGGACATGGAGTTGGGGGTAGGGTGTTAGCGTGGATAGAGGATTGGTTGTCAAATAGGAGGCAGAGAGTGGGGGTCAACGGGTGCTATTCGGATTGGCGGATGGTGACTAGTGGAGTGCCCCAGGGGTCGGTGCTGGGGCCTCAGCTTTTTACCATTTATATAGATGATCTGGAGGAGGGAACCGAGTGTAGGGTGTCGAAATTTGCTGATGACACCAAGATTGGGGGAACGGCAAATTGTGCGGAGGGTGTGGAGTGTCTGGAGAAGGATCTAGATAGGCTGGGCGAATGGGCCAGGAAATGGCAAATGGAATTTAATGTTGGCAAGTGTGAGGTGGTCCACTTTGGTAGGAATAATGGTAGGAAGGACTATTACTTGCGGGGCGAAAAACTGCAGCAGGCGACGGTGCAGAGGGACCTCGGGGTCCTTGTGCATGAGTCGCAAAAACCCAGCTTGCAGGTGCAGCAGGTGGTCAGGAAGGCGAATGGGATGCTGGCCTTCATAGCGAGGGGGATTGAATATAAAAGTAGGGAGGTCTTGCTGCAGCTGTATAGGGCATTGGTGAGGCCGCAGCTGGAGTACTGTGTGCAGTTTTGGGCACTGCACCTGCGCAAAGATATTTTGGCCTTGGAGGGAGTGCAGAGGAGGTTTACTAGGCTGATACCGGAGTTGAGGGGGTTGAGCTATGAGGAGAGGCTGAATAAACTAGGCTTGTACTCGTTAGAGTTTAGAAGAATGAGGGGAGATCTCATTGAGACGTATAAGATGATGAATGGGATGGATAGGATAGAGGTGGAGAGACTCTTCCTGCTCAAAAAAGACAGTAGGACTAGGGGGCACAGCCTCAAGATAAAAGGGGGGCGGTTTAGAACGGAGTTGAGGAGGAACTTCTTCACTCAAAGGGTGGTGAATCTCTGGAATTCTCTGCCCGTTGAAGTGGTGGAGGCTGCCTCGCTAAATATTTTTAAGACGTGGGTTGATGGGTTTTTGATAAGAGAGGGGATTAAGGGTTATGGGGAGAGGGCGGGAAAATGGAACTGAGCAGCGACAGATCAGCCATGATCTTATTGAATGGCGGGGCAGGCTCGAAGGGCTGGATGGCCTACTCCTGCTCCTATTTCTTATGTTCTTATGTTCTAACTCAAGTTGTGATAAGCAGCAGATAGTCTCTTTTGGTGATGTTGGTTGTGAGACAAGTATTGGCCAGTAAACCAGAGTGAAGCTCTGCAAGGCGCAAAGTGCAGAAGAGGCCCTTCGGCCCATCAAGTCCGCACTGACATGTGAGAAACACCTGACCTCCCATCTGACCCCATAGCTCTGAATGTTATGTCATGCCAAGTGCTCATCCAGGTACTTTTTAAAGGATATGAGGCATTCCGCCTCTACCACCCTCCCAGGCAGCGCATTCCAGACAATCACTACCCTCCGGGTAAAAAAAGTTTTTCCTCACATCTCCCGCTAAAGCTCTTGCCCTTCACCTTGAACCCATGTCCCCTCATGACTGACCCTTCAACTAAGGAGAACAGCTGCTCCTTATCCACTCTGTTCATGTTCCTCATTATCTTGTACAGCTTGATCAAGTCGCCCTTCAGTCTTCTCTGCTCCAATGAAAATAACACAAGCCTATCCAACCCCTCTCTCCATAACTTAAATGTTTCATCCCAGGCAGCATCCTGGAGAATCTCCTCTGCACTCCCTCCAGTGCAATCACATCTTTCCGATAATTTGATGACCAGAACTGCACACAGTACTCCAGCTGTGGCCTCACCAAAGTTCTATACAACTCAACTTCCCTAATTTTGTAACCTATGCCTTGATTGATAAAGGCAAGTGCTCCAGATGCCTTTTTCACCACCCTTAAACCGAGGTTGCTCCCTTTTCAACGTCCCCTCCAGAAGAGAGTATCGCTGGCAACAGTGCGGTGTCCCCGACAGTGTGGTGACCCTTCAGAGCAGCAGTTCTGAGCGGAGATCTCAGCTGAGATTGTGTGCTCGGGTCTCTGGGGAGGGGTTTCTGACTTGGGCCCGGGTGCTGTTACTGACTCCTGGCTGACATTGCCCCGAGATGGTTTCGTGAGCACACAATTAGGAGCAGAAGATGTTAAAGTGCACATTACGCTGAAGTTTGCAGTGGGAATATGAACCTTGGGGGGCAAGGAGTTCGCAGAGGAGCAACAGCCAGCCACGGATCTACTGAGCTGCTGTGTCATTCTCCCTGCCAGAGATCATTGAGGGAATACAGAGTAACACTTGCCTCATTACACAGGCTGATGCAAGCTGTTCAGGGAAGGTTCACTGATTCGTAAAGGAAGTGTAAGCTCATTAAGGCTGCTGAGACTGCAGATAGTGCATTATTTAGGAGTTGGTTTAGTGGCCCCCACAGAATTAGACAACTTCACTCCGTGCACTTTCTGCAGTATCCTGAAACGTTAGTGTGGACCAGAGGGGACCAAACATTCCTGAGTAGAGGTAAAAACACCATTTAACTAATGAAGCAGCTACTTGCCATCGGTATTCCACGGCCTTCCGTGGCCCAGTATTCCGTTCAGCCTTGCTGGATGGGATTTCTGGGAGGAATTAGGAGCGAGCAGAGACAGTGCAATGCACAAGCGGCTCAAAAAGATGCACCCTATAAATCAGCCATCTGATAGCGAGGGCTTCTGTTCCGTACGGGAGCAAGGGGCAAACCAATTAGAACCAGAGGGTTAAGCAGGCATGAGAAGCCATTGCTCCCAGCTGTGCCAGCGTCACATCCCCCCACATTACACCAGAATTTTACCAATTCCCATGGCAGGCAGGACAGAGCGGGTGAGGGTGGGAGCATGGGAAGGTTTGTTGACCTCAGGCAGGATTTTACGGTTTTGGGATGAGTGAGGCCATAAAATCAGAATATCCAAGAAAAGGTACCAGAAAAAGGTGCAAAAATGAGAATAAACATGAGAAAAAATATACATACATATTACAGAATATGCCTTATATGTGGGTAGCACCCGATGCATTTATTGGAATTCATTGATTTGTATCAAGTTACTGGATTAAAGGCACCAATGAATGTTTGGGATCTAGTATAACATGCCAAAAATAAGAACAAAAACTGTCTCTAACTTGCATTTATATGGTGCCTGTCATGACCACCAGATGTCCTAAGGCGCTTTGCAGACAATGAAGTACTTTCCAAGTACAGCCACTGCTGTAATGTAGGAATCTGTGTTCTCACAAACAGCAGTGCGATCTTGATTTCAAATATGGGAAGTGCTCTAAAAATGCTGCAGCCTAAAAGCAGCAGGATTGAATAATTTTCTTCTCTCAGAAGAAAACAAAAGGCCAAAGAAAGGTACAGAACAGGAACAGGCCCTTTAGCCCTCCAAGCGACCATGGGCGGCACGGTAGCACAGTGGTTAGCACTGCTGCTTTACAGCTCCAGGGATCTGGGTTCGATTCCCGGTTTGGGTCACTGTCTGTGTGAAGTTTGCACATTCTCTTCATGTCTGTGTGGGTTTCCTCCAGGTGCTCCAGTTTCCTCCCACAGTCCAAAGATGTGTGGGTTAAGTTGATTGGCCGTGCTAAGAAATTGCCCTTTAGTGTCCAGGGATGTGTAGGTTAGAGGGATTAATGGGTATAATATGTAGGGATATGGGGGTGGGGCCTGGGTGGGATTGTGTTCGGTGCAGACTCAATGGGCTGAAGGGCCTCTTTCTGCACTGTAGGGTTCTATGATGCTATGACTCTATGCCCTAACCAAACTAAAGGAAAAACCTTCTGCTCGTATTCGGTCCGTATCCCTCTATTCCCTCCTTATTCATGCACCCATCCAGATCCTCTTAAATGTTGCTAATGTGTCTGCTTCCACCATCTCCTCCGGCAGCCAACACCCTCTGCATGAGAAATGTCTCCCCCACATCTCCCTTAAAACTTTCCCCCTCTCACCTTGAACCTGTGCCCCTGTGTAATTGACACTTCCAGCCTGGGAAAAAGCCTCTGACTATCCACCCTGACTGTGCCTCTTGTAATTTTGTAGATCTCTATCAGGTCTCCCCTCAGCCTCCATCTTTCCAGTGAAAGAAATCCTAGTTTATTCAACCTCTCCCTCAGAGTCAACGCCCTCAAGACCAGACAGCATCCTGGTGAACCCTCTTTGCACTCTGTCCAAACAATGTAGAATGTAGAAACACGGAGAGACTCAACAGTAAAAGCTTCTTTCACTTGACAAATAGGTTATAATGAGACACATCAGATGGGAAGCAGCATCCAATGTAATGACAGATCGTAGTGATAGTAGACTTGCAACCCAGAGGTCACAAGTTCAAGTCCGCCACGATAAATTATGTTCAATAACTGGCAAAATTGTGGCTGGAGCCAGACAAAAAGAATGATTAAAACTGACGTCCTTCACATCCACTGAAGCAAGCAATGGTTCAATCATCTTAAGGTCTACAATACTGAGATGGCAGCCCCACACCATCATCTCACACTAACTAGCAGCTCACAGTAAATGCTGTCAGTATTGCTGACATTCTCAGGACGTTCTTTCCCAAGCGGTCACACAGAAGTTGAAGCTAGAATCCGCTCCAGATTTTGTATGATTGAAATTTGTGGCACAAGTTTAGGGAATTAACTCTTTAAAAATGTATTAATATCACAAGCAGGCTTACATTAACACTGCAGTGAAGTGACTGTGAAAATCCCCTAGTCACCACACTCCAGCAGGTACACTTAGTTAGAATTCTAACTCAGAATGCGACCTAACCCGCACATCTTTGGACAGTGGGAGGAAGCCAGAGCACCCAGATTAACTCCACACAGACACAGGGAGAATGTGCAAACTCAACACATTCAGCGACCCAAATCCCAGGTCCCTGGTGCTGTGAGGCAGCAGTGTCATCATGCCACCTGCAGTCAGTCAGGTCCAGGTGAGAGGTAAGTCGCATAGAAACCTGCTCCCACCCATCTTCAGCTGCCTGGGATTTTCCGACATATACATAGCTGGAGCTGCTTCTGGAGTCACATCCCCAGAAATCTCCCAATACAAGGTGGGATGGAGAGTTCCTGGTCTCCCTGATCCAAACGGACATCTCAGTATTATGTACAATGATCCAGTGTTAAGTGCTGACTTTCACTCTAATTAATTCACAATATTCTATCCCTCACCCACACAGAATTCTGCACTGCCACTCTTTCCAAATCAGTGGCTTCCTGTCTCCAAGTAAAATGATTCCAAACTTTTCATCTTCAAATTCCTCCCCCCTGACCTTGCAATCTCCTTCAGCCTTCTATGTCTGCGTGTAACCTCTGCTTCTCCACTGACCCCTATATCCATACAAATTAGGAGCCATTCGTCCTCTCGAGCCTGCTCCACATTCAGTGAGATCATGGTGGCACAGTGGTTAGCATTACTGCCTCTCAGCGCCGGGGGCCTGGGTTTCTCAGCTTAGGTCACTCTGTGTGGAGTTTGCATGTTCTCCCTGTGTCTGTGTGGGTTTCCTCCAGATGCTTCGGTTTAGCCATGCTAAAAGGCTCCCTTAGTGTCAGGGGATTGGGAGGGTAAATATGTGGAGTTACAGGGATAAGGCCTGGGTGGGATTGTTGTTGGTGCAGATTTGATGGGCCAAATGGCCTCTTTCTGCACTGTAGGGATTCTATGGCTGATTGAATCAGAACCTCAGCTCCACATTCCTGCCTACCCCCAATATTCTGTCTTTTTTTAGGGAAGGAAATCCACCGTCCTTGCCTGGTCTGGCCTTTATGTGGCACCAGAGCCACAGAAATGTGGTTGACTTTCAAGTGACCTCTGAGATGGAAGGTAGTTAGGGACGGGTAATAAATGCCCATCAACCCGCATCCCATAAATGATTAAACCTAATTCCATCACAGCATTACCGTCCTCTAAAATTTCCTTTCCAGTACCCCCTGTCCTGCCATCCACCTTCTTGCTTTCAAATTAAACTAAACCCTACACCTTTAGTTTACAGCCTCAGTATCGCAGTAACCTTTCTCCCTCCAGCTCAGCACCAAGCATCATTCCTGTTTAACCTGAAGAGGTTTGTTGTCTCCTTCTGAACAGGAGCAGCGGTGGACACCACCAACACAACCGAGGGCACAACTAGACTTTGCAAAATAAAACATGTTTGATGTGGAAAGTGTTCCGTTCTGATCTCGAGATAAATGGCCACTTAAACAAGGTCCAACGCCAGCATCTCCACATCATCATTTAAACACAACCACTCATGCACTTAACCCCATGAGCAGACGATTTGCCAGGGAATGAGCCTCTAAATAAATCACTAACAGATCAGAGCTGCAGACAACAAAGGTATTCAGGAACAGGTTGGAGGTTTATTGCCGGAGAGAAATTGGAATATAAGTGGCAGTCTCTGCCAATGTCAGGGGGGTGTCTGCCCACAATATAATAATTACTGATCAGCAAGGTCACCTGGCCATCCTCAGGCTGCAGGACAACTTGCTCATAAGTGAGAGGTTACCATAGGTTCATAGAATCCCTACAACATCAAAAGAGGCCAGTCGGCCCATTGAGTCATGCCAACCATAATCTCACCCAGGCCCTATCTTTGTAACCCCATGTATTTACCCTGCAAATCCCCCTGACTTTAAGGGGCAATTTAGCATAGCCACTCAACCTAACTCACGCATCTTTGGAGCTAGTTAGTAAGGCTAATCGTGGGAGGGCAGTTTGCTTTTCCCAGTGGAGCCCCAGTGGATCGCAGTGGGTGTTGAGAGATGGTGCAGAGGCCCAGAGGAAGCCTCCTGGTTGCAGTCTGTGAGCAGTGATTCAGACAGGATCAGAGACCTTCCAGCATGGCCGGGTTCAGCAGCAACGGCAGCTCACCCTCTGTGGAGGTGTCCCAGGCTGCTGAGTGTGTGTGGGGAGGTCCCAGGCAGATCTCCGTGCGTAGGGGGGATGGGGGCCCAGGCTTCTGTGTGTGTGTGTGTGTGTGTCCAAGGCTGTCCAGTGTGCGTGGTGGTCCCAGGCTGACTGTGTGTGTGTGTGTGTGTGTGTGTGTGTGTGTGTGAGTGAGTGAGTGAGTGAGTGAGATGGTGGTGGGGGGGGGGGGGGGGGCGGGCGGGGAAGAGCGGAAATCCTAGGTTGCCCGGTGTGTGTGTGGGAGTCCCAGGCTGTCCGGTGTGTGTGAGGGTCCCAGGCTGACGTATGCGTGAGAGAGACAGACAGATGGGGGAATCCTAGGTTGCCTGGTGTGTGTGAGGGTGTGTGTTTGGGGGTCCCAGACTGTCCAGTATTTTTGTGGGGGTCTGTGTTTGGGGGTCCCAGGCCACTCTGCCTGAAGCCACAGGATGCTGCCAATGACGTACTGATGTCCAGCACATTTCACATCAACCCTTTGCAGTTTTGTGAATCACTGAAATATTTTTCTAATCTTTTTGGCAGATTAAATCAATGAGACAGCGAATTATCTCCAGCTTTTATCAACTCCAGTCCAAAACTATCTGTTGTTATGTATATGAGATTATAAGAAACAGGAGCAGGAGCAATCCATGTTGCCTGTCCAACCTGCTCCACTGTTCAATGTGATCAGACAGATCTTAGCTTTCAACATTACTTTGCTTCCCGCTCTCCATATCCCTCAGTTTCCCCAGAGCTGAGTTTAGCTTAGCTGATATTAGCTGAGTTTTTGGACTAATGGGCTAGCAATAATATGCAGTTCACCCATACGCTCTTGAGTATCTGTCATTGCCTAAACACTATCATCCCTTTAAGGAACATTTCCCAATCCATCATAGACAACTAACACCCCACACTATTGCAGCCTCCATTACGATTCAGGACCCTGGTCTCAGAATCAACTATATCACTCGCCTCCCCAGCCTCTCCGTGAACTTTCGCTGTACAGTCTCGTTCCGTAAGTATAGAGACCAAAATTGTACAAAGTATTTCAGGTGCGGTCCCATTAAAACCCTTCACATCAGTAGCAAGTCTCCCTTATGCTTGTATTCCAATTTCCTTGCAATGAATGTCAATTGCCTCCCTAATTGCTTACTGCACTTGCATGCTAACCTCCTGCCTTCCTCAGTATACTAAGTTCCTCGGAACATTAACAAGTTTCACTCCTTTTAAAAATGATTCTGCTTTGCTATTCTTACGACCAAAATAAATAATCTCGCACTTGCTCATATTATACTTCTATCTACCACACTGTTGTCTACTCACTAAACCTGTCTATATCGCTTTGCAGTTTTTGTGTCTTCCTCATAGCTTTACACTCTCACCTACCTTTGCACATTCAGCAAACAGAAATATTACTCTATGTCTCTTTGTCCAAGTAATTAATATAGATTATAAAGACCTGCAGTCCCAGCCCTGAACCATACAGCATGCCACTGGTTACAGCCTGCCCACTTGAAAATGCCTCATTTATTCCTACTCTAACCAAAAAGAAAAGGCTGTAAGGTTGCTTGGCTGCTTACACAATAGTGTGGAAAAGATACTAGCTCTGACGATATGGAATCTGTACAGGTAGAACTCAGAAACAAGGGACAAAAAAAATGTTAGTTTTATTCAGGGGGGTTGTATACAGACCCCCCTGGGCTATAGTGGTGATGTTGGAAATGGCATTAAACAGGAAATTAGAGATGCATGTGATAAAGGAATATCTGTAGTTATATCTGCACGTAGATTGGGCAAATCAAATTAGTCACAATACTGTAGAGGAGGAATTTCTGGAGTACATACAAGATGGTTTTCTGGACCAGAACGTTGAGGAACCATTTCTATATCCTAGACTAGGTATTGTGTAATGAGAAAGGAATAATAGTCAGTCTAGTTGTTCAGGATCCCTTGGGGATGAGCAATCATAACATGATAGAACTCTTCATCAAGATGGAGGGCGACATAGTTGATTCTGAGACCAGGATCCTGAATCATAATAAAAGGAGACTGCAATAGCGAGAGGTGCGAGTTGTCTATGATGGATTGGGAAATGTTACTTAAAGGGATGACAGTGGATAGGCAATGACAGACACTCAAGAGTGTATGGGTGAACTGCAACAATTGTTCATTCCCTTCTGGCGTAAAAGTGAAATGGGAAAGCTGGCCAAACTATGGTTTACAAGGGAAATTAGAGATTAGTATTAGAGCCAAGGAAGGGGCAGACAAATTGGCCAGAAAGACAACAGATCTGAGGATTTGAAGAAGTTTAGAATTTGGCAAAGGAGGACCAAAGGATTGATTAAGAGAAAATAGAGTATGAGAGTAAGCTTGCAAAGAACATAAAAACTGACTGTAAAAGTTTCAATAGGAATGTGAAGAGAACCACAGTGGTGAAGATAAATGGAGGTCCCTTATAATCAGAAAGAGAGGGATTTATAGTGAGTAATGAAGAAATGGCTCACTAATTAAATGTACATTTCACAAAGGAGGATACAAATAACATTTCAGAAATGTGGATGAACACAGGGTTTAGAGAGAGGGAGAAACTGAAGGATAACTAGATTAGTAGATAAACGATGTTGGGATTGAGGCCCAATAACTCCCCAGATTCTGATAATCTACATCTCAGAATATTTAATAAAGTGGCCCTAGAAATGATGGATGTATTGGGGGTAACTTCCATGATTCTATAGACTTTGGAAAAGTTCCTACAGATTGGAAGATAGCTAATCTAATCCCAATATTTAAAAAGGAAGGTAGAAAGAAACAGGATAATATAGACCAGTTAGCCTGATGTGGATTGTGGGAAAAGTGCTGGAGTCCACTATATAATATCTAATGGCGGGTCACTTGGAAAACAGCGACAGGATCAGAACGAGTCAGCATGGATTTACAAACGGGAAATCATGCTTGGTAATCGACTGGAACTCTTTGAGAATGTAACTGGTAGAGTTGATGACGCGGGAGTCAGTGGATGTGGTTTATTTGGACTTTCAGAACGCGTTCGATAAGGTCCCACATGAGAGATTAGTGTGTAAAATTAAAGTGCTTGGAATTGCGGGTAGTGTATTGAGATCGATGGAAAACCGGTTGGAAGACAGGAAACAAAGAGGAGGAATAGACAGGTCTTTTTCCAAGTGGCAGGCAGTGACTAGTGGGGTGATGCAGGGATCAGTGCTAGAATCCCAGTTATTCACATTACATATTAATGATTTAGAGGAGAGAATGTATTATCTCCAAATTTGCCGACCATATAAAGCTGGTTGGGAGGGTGAGCTGTGAGGAGGATGTAGAGATGCTTCAGCAGACAATTTGGACAAGTTGAGTTAGTGGGAAAATGGATGGCAGATGCAGTATAATGCGGATAAATGTGAGGGTATCCACTTTGGTAGCAAAAACAAGAAGGCAGATTATTATCTGAATGGCTATAAATTGACAGAGGGAAATGTGCAATGAGACTTGGGTGTCCTTGTATACCAGTCACTGAAGGTGAGGGTGAGGGTGCAGGTATGGCAGGCAGTATGGTAGGTTAGCCTTCATAGTGAGAGATTCGAGTACAGGAGCAGGAATGTCTTGCTGCAATTATACATGGTGTTGGGAAGGCCACACCTGGAATACTGTGTGCCGTTTTGGTCTTTTTATCTGAGGGAGTGCAGTAAAACTTTATCAGATTGATTTTGCAATGATGGGACTGATGTATGAAGAGAGATTGAGTCAGTTAGGATTATAATTCCTGGATTTTAGAAAAGGGGGGAGGAAATCTCAAAAGGAACCTATAAAGCTCTAATAGAACTAGGCAGGGTAGATGCAGGAAGGATGTTCCCGATGGTGGGGGTGTCCAGAACCAGGGGTCACAATCTGAGATGAGGAGGAATTTCTTCATCCAGAGAGGTATTAAGCCTGTGGAATTCACTATCACAGAAAGCATCTGAGGCCATAAAGGAGTTAGACATCGCTCTTGGGGCAAAGGGGATCGAGGGATATTGGAGAGGGCGGGGAAGGAGGGATCGGGCTGTTGAGTTGGATGATCAGCCATGATACTGAAGAATGGCAGAGCAAGCTCGAAGGGCTGAACGGCCTCCTCCAGTTCCTCATTTCTATTTTCCCTGGAATTTCAAAGTCTAAGAGATGATTTGATTGGAGTTTCTAAGGCGGACAGATGAGGTAGATAGATATCAATTATTTTCACTGGTTGGAGAGTTCATTTGCCCTAACACTCCATCCTCACTGTTAAACCCAATCCAGCGGGGCTGTAAACAACAACTCAGACAGCCCAGCGCTGCTGAATATCAGACAGGATCAGAATAAAAGAACTTACCAGAACTCGATCACCACATCTCAAGTCTTTGTCCCCTTTCTTCACGGATCCGCTGTCAGACAGGTTCGATCCTGACTCATTCCCAGTCTTCATGGAACTGTTCAGAATGCTTTCCCGCAGAGGGATTGTGCAGTTGATGCGTTGGGTCGAGAGTGGAGGGGTGGCAGTGCCATGGGAGGCCGGGACTGGAAACGTTACCGAGTCTCCGGAGAGGGCATCGCTTCCAGCGCCATCACTTGAGGGATGGAGTGCCAGCTTCGAGGGCCTGGTGAAAATGCCTTGCAATGGCCCGCACTCAAAGTACCGCACACCCCCGACCGAGCCATCATTCTTACCCACCGGTTCATCGAGGACCACTCCTGCCCACTTGCCAGGAGCAAACTGCGTTTCTCCCAGGAATTGTATGATGCCGGGCTTCACGCCATTCACCCAGATACGATCCCCAATGGCAAAGTCCCCAATGTAGTCATCGCCCACCTCGGTGCTCTTTGATGCCAACTTGTCACTTGGCGTGGGAGCTGAAGATTGTTTGTGCAAAGGGGAACCTAAAAAACCAGCGGGGAGAGAGAGGAGCTGATTAGTCTGAGGGACAATTCAATTACCATCTCACTTTCATATCGATACAATTTAATAACCAGTTGTTCATCTCATGTGTAGCTGATGTATCTAACAGTACAGCTAGTGCACAAGGAAATCACAACATGCACAACACAACAGACAGTAAATAAAGCAGTCTATTGGAATGCTGGACTACGTGAATAAATGAAATTATGCACTTCATTTCCGTAGTAATATGCAATGGAAGCTCTGAACTCAGCAACAATGGGTGGGCACTGTGGTGATGCAGGGTGCCAAGGAGAAATGAGGACCAGGAGTGCTCCTCGGTAAGAGAAGGGCATGAACAGATGTATAACAGCATGAAGGAAGAGGAATGTTAGAGATCCTATTCAAGAGAGGCAAGTCACGATGGTGGGACACCTCAGAAGTTAAACACTGGGGATAGGTGTTGGGAGGTAGAGGGTGGCAATTTTTCTAACAAAAGGGAGAGTTGGGGGAGATAGAGCAGTCCAGACGATTATAGAAACATAGAAAATAGCAGCAGGAGGAGACCATTCGACTCTTCGAGCTTGCTCCACCATTCATTATTATCATGGCTCATCATCCAAGCCAATAGCCTGATGCTGCCTTCCTCCAAATCCTTTGCTCCCCTTCATTTCAAGAGCTATATCTTACTGCTTCTTGGAAACTTTTAATGTTTTGGCCTCAGATGCTTTCTGTGGTAGCGAATTCCACAGGCTGACCAATGAAGTAGAAAGGGTTGAAAGCTTGTATCCTGAAAATGTGACCCCTGGTTCAGGACACCCCCATTATCAGGAACAAAATTGTCCATGGTTAGGGAGTAAATTACCAGCAAGACCATCCCATCTAGAAAACATTCCAGTAACTATGTCTGAGTTGCAGTGACCTTAGTCTACGAGAGGACAAAGCTGCTGGAACTAAGTTGTGGTAAATGGAAAGAGGATAACAGAAAACCCTGATAGATATAAAAATATATACAGCAGATAAATAAAATTTCTGATTAGAAAGCCTAAAGTTTATTTATTAGTCACAGTTTGTTGTCCATGGAGGGCAGTTGAGAGTCAACCACATAGCTGTGGCTCTGGAGTCACATGTAGGCCAGACTAGGTAAGGATGGCAGATTTCCCTCCCTAAAGGACATTAGTGAACGAGATGGGTTTTTCCGACAATGGTTTCACGGTCATCAGTAGATTCTTAGTTCAAGATACTTTTTATTGAATTCAAATTCCTTCATCTGCCGTGGCTGGATTTGAACCCAGGTCCCAGCCGAGTTTCTGGATTAATAGTCTAGCGATAATACCACTAGGCCAATCATAGAAAGCAGTTTCCAGCCAATCATTTTATTTCACTAATGGAATATTTGAAGTGTAGGATGCTGCTTTAACTGGTTTCAATGTCCCGATTTGCAACGCGTGATTAGTATGATTGCCTACTCGTTGGCAACAGTGTTACTGCAGGACACAATGTGACTTGGTGCCAGATTTAATCCATGATTGGGGCAATGGAAACCCCCATCACGCTGGTCGCTCGATCGTCATGGGTTAGCTTTTTTATTGGAGGGTCAGTGTCAAGAGCCTGCTTTCAGCCTCAACTGCAAAATCTGGACCATTGTTCCAAGAGTAACAACACTGCAAAAACCCTTTACTGAAGGAGTCAGTGACTGTACAAGGCAGGGATGGAAATATTCATGAATATGACAGGGGATAGGATGGCATGGTCAACCACATCTGCAGAAAATCAACGAGGGACAGTACACCATGGTCACAGAGGAGCCAGAGTGTGTGGAGTTTGCACATTCTCCTCGTGTCTGCGTGGGTTTCCTCAGGGTACTCTGGTTTCCTCCCACAGCCCAAAGATGTGCAGGTTAGGTTGATTGGCCATGCTAAGAAATTGCCCCTTAATGTCCAGGATAGCGGAGGTTATAGGGATAAGTGTGTATAATATGTAGGGATATGGGGGTAGGGCCTGGGTGGGATTGTGCTTGGTGCAGACTTGATGGGCCGAAGGTCTTCTTTCTGCACTGTCGGGTTCTAATGATTCTAGAGAATCCCCACGGTGCAGAAAGAGGCCATTCGGCCCAATGAGTCTACACTGACTCTCCGAAAGAGCATCCCATCCAGGCGTCCCTCCCAGCCACACCCCTGGGACTTATCAAGGTGCGAGAGGAAACAAATGAGTCAAAGTTGAGGGAGGAGATCAAAATCTCAGTGAAGGAGGTGAGCATTGAGAAGGAGTCTTAAGGGGAGGTTGTGGGCTGAAATAGGTGGAGGCACGGCGGCACAGTGGTGAGCACTGCTGTCTCACAGCACCAGGGAGCCAGGTTCAATTCTGGCCTTGGGTCGCTGTCTGTGTGGAGGTTGCACATTCTCCCCGTGTCTGTGTGGGTTTCCTCTGGGTGCTCCGGTTTCCTCCCACAATCCAAAGATGTGCGGGTTCGGTTGATTGACTATGCTAAATTGACCCTTACTGTCCGGGGTATCAGCAGGGTAAATATGTGGCGTTATGGGGATAGGCCTGGGTAGTGCAGGCTTGATGGGCTGAATGACCTCTTTCTGCACTGTAGGAATTCTATGAGAGGCCGATGAGGTTTAGAGGGGGACCCGCACTGTGGGTCACTGCCTCTACTCATTTCTCTTAAAACACGAGATGAAACAATTTTCTCATCAGTACAGAGCTACACTGAAGCCTCTTTCTAACAGTCTTCACTCAGGATTTCCCAGAAGTGAATCACTCTATTGAGTTTTAATGTGGAGGTTGATGTCATCACATCTGGAAGCTGTGCTGCACAGCTGTCTTGCACTCTGAGACTTACACGTCAGCACACACCACATGGCCACATCCTCATGTGCTGCAGACTCTGAATAGTGTGCCTGTGGATAGCACCAGCTCCCCCCCTCCCCCCCCGGTTCTTCAACTACAGCAGCGGCACAGCAGAGATGGGCCCTGTTGGTAAAACAAAAGCTGCAGTCGTCCATAATCTCAAACACACCTGTAAACGAACAAGACATGACCGAACCAGTGGCTGAGCCGTTTAGGATGTTGAACTAGCTTCTAAAGATAGCTTCAAGCTGCAGGAAGCCATAGCATCTCCCCGACTCAGTAACCATGGCAACGGTGAGGGAGGGCGGGAGGAGAGTAAACATCCAAATTGCAAAACTGCTCCTTATTCCTTCAAGACTGAGTCATTTGAGGAGAAGCGGCAGTTCCAGGAAATATTCCTCTATACTCTGTCTCTCCAACACACGTAGCGGAATTCCAATTCTGTTCCCATTATTCCCAGAGCACAAAAAACCCGATTCAAATTACCCCAGGCAGTGAGTTCCAGATTCCCCTCACTCTGCGAGTCAAATCTTCACATCCCCAGGAGTCTAAATCTCCTGCCCCTTACCTTAAATCTACACCCCCCCACCCCTGTCGGTTATTGACCCGTCTACTAAAGGGGAAATAGTTCCTTCCTATCTATCCTACGTGCCTCCTAATTTTGTACATCTCGATCATTTCCCCTCAGCCTTCTCTGCTATCAGGAAAACCTCAGCCTATCCAGGCTCTCTTCATTGCCGTAATGGTCCAGCCCAGGTGAAGTTCCTCCGCACCCTCTCAGCTGCAATTCCTGTCTGACTGGATTCGATTTCATTCCGCCTTGTCCTGCACTAACCTTTTCCCCTGCAGTGACATTCAGTGACTGCTGGTCAGTCACCTTTCACCTTTTTACAGTTAAAGTTTACAATATCGCATCCAATCAAGCTCAGAGATTGAGAGTTAATCCACTCAGAAGCAAGCTCAGAGACATGGACACCAAGTTTCAAAGTTAGGTTTGATTGGTTAGAAGGCAGCTTCTACCTCACTTCTTTCAATTTCCTCTCAGTCCCTTTCTAAGGTATCACTTCTCGCTTTTGGTCTCATGCCAGACAGCAAGGTCAGGAGGAAGAGAAGCCAGACCCTTCCTACTCCTCTCCTGACTTTTCATCCTCAGGACTGAGTGGGGAGAATCCTAACAGATTGGATTAAGACAGAGGCAGTCTCATTCAGTGACTGTCTTAGTCTGAACTAATGTCAGCATAGAGGGTTCAAACCCAGAGTTCCTTATGGTACAGGAGTCCAGTGATATTTACCCACTCCATCATTTTTAAATCTAGCTTTTCTGTATTTGTCACAGAGATTTACAAGAGGCCCTTCAGCCCATTGTGTCTACGTGAACCGATCTAGCACCGATCTATTCTAACCCCATTTTCCAGCACTTGGTCCATAACCTTGTATATTATGGCATTTCAACTGCTTATCGAAATGCTTCTTAAAGACTGTGAGGATTCCCACCTCTACTGCCCTTTAGAATCAAAGAATTCCTACAGTGCAGAAAGAGGCCATTCATCCCATCGAGTCTCCGACAGACCATCATTCCCAGGCCCAGGTCCCACCCTATCCCCGTAACCCCATGCATCTACCCCACTAATCCCGCTAACTTATACATCTTGGGACACTAAGGGGCAATTTATCATGGCTGATCTACCTAACCTGCACATCTTTGGACTGTAGGAGGAAACCAGAGCACCCAGAGGAAACCTATGCAGACACAGGGAGAACGTACAAACTCTACACAGACCGTGACCCAAGGCCAGAATTGAACCTGGGTCTCTGGAGCTGTGAGGCAGCAGTGCTAACCACTGTGCCATTATGCCGTAGTGAGTTCTAGATTCCCACCATCCTCTGGATGAAACAATCTTTCCTCAAAACCCCTCCAAATCTACTGCTCCTTACCTTAAAGATTGGAAGGCACGGTGGTTAGCACTGCTGCCTCACAGCACCAGGGACCCGGGTTCAATTCCCAGCTTGGGTCACTGTCTGTGTGGAATCTGCACAATCACCCCATGTCTGCATGGGTTTCCTCCCAGTCTGAAAGACGTGTTGGTTAGGTGCATTGGCCATGCTAAATTCTCCCTCAGTGTACCCAAACAGGCACCAGAGTGTGGCAACTAGGGGATTTTCACAATAACTTCATTGCAGTATTAATGTAAACCTGCTTGTGATACCAACAATCTCGATCATGTCCCCCTCAGTTTTCTCTGCTGTAAAGGAAAACAATCCCAGCCTTAACCAGCCTTTCTTCACAGCTGAAATGCTCCAGTCCAAGCAACATCCGAGTGAACCTCCTCCGCAAGCTTTCTAATCATATCCTTCCGATAGTGTGGTGACCAGAATTGCACACAGAAATCCAACTGTGGCCTAACCAGTGTTTTCCCCAGCCTCTCTCACTCCACAAGCTGTGTCCAATCCAGCCCCAAGTTGTCTGAGCTAAGTTAGAAAGCTTACCTTTGAGGAAGGGGGCGTTAGTACAGGCGTGCATTGCTGCTGTCTGTGGCTAGGATTGTCTAACAGGCTGCATTTAGGCCACTTCAATACTCTGTGCCGCTCACACACCACCAGACAACCTGCTTGTTATGAGACCGTAATTTTATACCAGGACAAAATATTCCAAAACACTAAGCCATTTCCTCTCCAGATTCCTCTGCCTTGTGTCATACTGGAGCTTATTCAATGTTAGAGAGAAAAAATATCAGTGGGGGAGGGGAGAATTAAACCAGACAACTTGCTTCCAGTAGCCTGCCTTGTAAATAAAAAATTATAAAATTCAATTTTTCCATTAAACGGGATGACCAATGAATGAAGTTTTACATTTCTAAACGCAAAAGATTTGCATTTATATAGCAGCTTAACAAACACCATAGAATCCCGACAGTGCAGTAGGAAGCCGTTCGGCCCATCAAGTCTGCACCAACCACAATCACACCCAGGCCCCATCCCCCTAACCCCATGTATTTAGTCTACTAATTACCAAGACCAGGGTCAACTTAGCATGGCTAATCATTTCAGACTGTGGGAAGAAACCGGAGCACCCGGAGGAAACCCACGCAGACACGGGGAAAACATGCAAACTCTACACAGTCACCCGAAGCTGGAATTGAACCTGGGTCCCAGGCGCTGTGAGGCAGCAGTGCTAACCACCGCGCCACCGTGCCAAGAATCTCAAAGAAGTGTAGACAATGTTGCAGCCAATAAGAACATACAAAGAACAACAAAAAGGGGATGACTTTCAGTCCCAAAGGCTCTCTCCACCATTCACTAGGACCATGTCTAACATCATCGCAGCCTTAATTCCACTTTCCTGGTTCCTCCAGAACCCTCGACACGCACACGGGAAACTCTCCCAAAGACTCGCACACGGGAAACTCACATAAAGACAGTGTGAAAATTATCACAATCTCTTTTTTTTTGTGATGCTGATTGAAAGATAATTATTGATGAGGATTCTGGGGGATAACTCCCCTGTTCTTTCCAGGAGCTCTATGATCTTTTACACTCGAGCAGACAGATGGAGTCTCAGTTTAACATCTCATCTGAAAAACAGACCATGATGTTGAGATGCCGGTGTTGGACTGGGGTAGACAAGCTGAGAGGTCACACAGCACCAGGTTATAGTCCAACCTTTGAAATCACAAGCTTTCGGAGCACTGTTCCTTAATCAGGTGAGTGGAGTGAGGTGCACAGACACAGAATATATAGGCACAGTGACAATAGCCCATCACTGACAGGTAATCAAGAGTGTCAAAGAATAAGTACAGATAGTGTAGTGCAGTGCAGGCCAGCTCAATATCAAGTCTTCACAAGTAATCCCAGGTGCGAGTAGACAAATGCAAGCAGTTAAGTATAATCAGTATGCGTAAAGTGTCAACAGGCTGTATAACAAATGAAGGGATGACCTAAGCACCGAAAATCTAAGGCAGAGAGATAATTACAATCAAAGAGTGAAATGGTGCTAATCACTACGCAAACTAATTCAGGCAGCGAGATCATCACCCGTGATCAAGGAGTACATGGTGCCAAAACAGGACACTCAGGGAGATTTCTCCCCCACAGAACAGCATGGTGGGATTTCATGTGGAGTCACGTGAACCTGAGATTGAAGCCGTCCTCACATGTGCAGAACTTGTCTATCAGTTTCTGCTCAGCGACTCTGCGTTGTCGTGGTTGTCAGCTCCGATCAGCCTGGAAGATCGGAGGCTGAATGGCCGTGACTGCTGACACGTTTCCCGACAGGAAGGGAACACTCCTGCTTGGTGACTGTCGTGCAGTATCTATTCATCCATTTGTCGTAGTGTCTGCATGGTTATACTGATGTACCAAGCCTTGGGACATCCTTTCCTGCAGCGTATCGGGTAGACAATGCTGGCCGAGTCACACGAGTATGAACACTGTACCTGGTGAATGGTGTTCTGGTGTGAGATGGTGGTATCTGTATCGATGATCCGGCACGTCTTGCAAAGGTTGCTGTGGCAGGGTTGTGAGGTGTCACGTTTACTGTTCCCCTGAAGGCTGTGGACAATGGTCTGTTTGAGATTAGGCGGTTGTTTGACCGTGAGTAGTGGAGATGCAGGGATGGCCTTGGCGAGATGTTTGTCTCCGTCGATGACACGCTGAAGGCTCCAACAAACTTGGCATAGTTTCTCCGCTCTGGGGAAGTACTGGACGACAAAGGGTACTCTGTCGGTTGTGTTCCATGTTTGTTTCCTGAGGAGGGTATTGCAGTTTTTGCTGTGGTGCGTCGGAACTATCGATCGATGAGTTGTACATCATATCCCATTTCTGCAAGGGCATCTTTCAGCCTCCGCAGGTATCCATTGCGTTCCTCCTTTTCTGAGCAGAACCTGTGCATACGGAGGGCTTGTCCATAGGGGATGGCTTCTTTAACGTGTTTAGGGTGGAAGCTGGAGAAGTGGAGCATCGTGAGGTTATCCATGAGCTTGAGGTACAGTGAAGTGCTGAGGTGACCGTCCTTAATGGAAATGCGTGTGTCCAAAAGTGCAACCGATTCTGGAAAGTAGTCCATGGTGAGTCTGATGGTGGGATGGAATTCGTTGATGTCATCGTGTAGTCATTTCAGTGATTCCTTGCTGTGAGTCCAAAGGAAAAAAAATGTTGTCTATGTATCTGATGTACAGTGTTAGTTGGAGGTCCCATATGGCGAAGTCATCTTGTTCAAACTTGTGCAGGAAGATGTTGGCATATTGAGGTATGGATTTGGTCCCCACGGTCATTCCACGTGTCTGAGTGAAAAACCAGTTGTTGAAGGTGAAGACATTGTGATCCAGGATGAAGCGGATAAGTTGTAGAATTGCGTCTGGAGATTGGCAGAATTCCCAAAGCCTCATTTGCTTGGAGAATTCCTGTGTGTCTGCTGTGAGACTGATGGGGTCCATTTTGGTGGTGGGACAGAAATTGAGCCCTCGGCTGAGCACCTCAATTTCATCTGGTTGAAGGATGCAGTCAGACAAATTGACGATGGACTTCCCTGAGGTGGTACCAGCTTCAGCCGTGGTACTGGAAGAAGCTTGGCTGCTGCCGAGTTTCTCAAGTTTCTTATTCTTTGCGTGCAGGTACGTGGCATAGTTCTGTTGCCTCATCTGCTTGGCGGTGTCCTACAGCTGGTCTGCTGCGTCCTGAGCGCAGGCTGAGAGTATGGACCTGATTTTGATTTCGAGGTTGTGACATCGAGCTGGTGCATGAGGCAGTTGAGGAGTGGGAGCGATGGCAAAGTCTCTCAGCCTGGCCTATTTTGTAGGTTGACTTGAGTGGCTTCGTGATCTGTAGTGCTTTGGGAATCTTGTTTGCTTTCTCACATCTCTGTAGAAACATGATGTCTGTGTTGATACGCGTGATTTTTTCAGATGCCCTTAACTGTGATCTCGGGTTCAGTTCACTCTACAGGTAGCCCCACCATGCTCTTCTGTGAGGGAGGAATCTCCCTAACTATCCTGTTTGGACACCACACACACCTTGATTAAGGATGATGATCTCTCTGCCTGAAATGGCTGCATAGTGTTTAGCACCATCTCACTCTTTAGAATAAAATAGAACAGATACAGTACAGGCCATTCGGCCCTCAATGTTGTGCCGAGTTTTGTCCGAAACCAAGATCAAGCTATCCCACTCCCTATCATTCTGGTGTGCTCCATGTGTCTATCCAATAACCACTTGAAAGTTCCTGAAGTGTCCAACTCCACTATCACAGCAGGCAGTCCATTCCGCACCCCAACCACTCTCTGAGTAAAGAAGCTACCTGGAACACCCCTCCTATATCTCCCACCATGAACCTTATAGTTATGCCCCCTCGTAACAGCTACATCCACCTGAGGAAATAGTCTTTGAACATCCACTCTATCAATCCCCCTCATCATCTTATAAACCTCTATTAAGTCGCCTTTCATCCTCCTCTGCTCTAAAGAGAAAAGCCCCAGCTCCCTCAACCTTTCCTCATAAAACCTACCCTCCAAACCAGGCAGCATCCTGGTAAGTCTCCTCTGCACTCTCTCCAATGCTTCAACATCCTTCTTATAATGAGGTGACCAGAACTGCACACAATATTCCAAATATGATCTCACCAAGGTCCTGTACAGTTGCAGCATAACCCCACAGCTCAAACTCAAACCCCCTGTTAATAAACGCTAACACACCATAGGCCTTCTTCATGGCTCTATCCACTTGTGTGGCAAGTGATCAGAGATCTGTGGATATGAACTCCAGGATCTCTGTTTCTCCACAATCTTCAGAACCCTGCCGTTGACCCTGTAATCCGCATTCAAATTTGTCCTACCAAAATGAATCACCTTGCACTTATCAGGGTTAAACTCCATCTGCCACTTTTCGACCCAGCTCTGCATCCTATCAATGTCTCTTTGCAGCCAACAACAGCCCTCTACCTCATCCACTACTCCACCAATCTTGGTGTCATCAGCAAATTTACTAACCTACCCTTCAGCCACCTCCTCCAGTGATTGATAAAAATCACAAATAGCAGAGGACCCAGCACTGATCCCTGTGGTACACAGCTGGTAACTGGCCTCCAGTCTGAAAATTTTCCATCACATCCTCTGTCTTCTGAGATAGCCAGTTACTTATCCAATCGGCCAAATTTCCCTCTATCCCACATCTCCTTACTTTCTTCACGAGCCTAGCATGGGGAACCTTATCAAGCACCTGACTAAAATCCACGTATATGACATCAACTGCTCTACCTTCATCTATGTATTTAGTTATCTCCTCAAAAAATTCAATCAAATTTGGGTGGGAAGACTTATCCTTCATGATTCCGTGTTGACTATCCTGGATTAAACTGCATCTTTTCAAAATGGTCATAAATCCTATCCCTCAGGACCTTTTCCATTAACTTACCGACCACCGAAGTAAGGCTCACTGGCCTATAATTACCAGGGTCATTCCTATTACCTTTCCTGAAGACAGGAACAACATTCGTCACTCTCCAGCCCTCTGGCATTATCCCCGCGGACAGTGAGGATCCCAAAGACCAAAGCCATGAACTCTGCAATCTCATCCCTTGCCTCCCAAAGAATCCTAGGATATATCCCATCTGGCCCAGGGGACTTATCTTTAATTGACTGTAATTATCTCTCTGCTTTACTTTATTGGTTCTTAGGTCATCCCTTCATTTGTTATACAGCCTGTCAACACTTTATACATTAACTGCTTGCATTTAGCAATTCACACTCGGGATTACTTTTAGTCTGGGTATTAAGTCGGCCTATACGGTCTGTACTTTTCATTTGAGATCATCCTTAATCAAGGTGTGTGTGGTGTCCAAACAGGACAGTTAGGGAGATTCCTTCCTCACAGAACAGCATGGTGGGGCTACATGTAGAGTGACATGAACCTGAGGTCACAGTTAAGGGCATCTGAAAAAATCGCGCATATCGACACAGACATCATGTTTCTACAGAGATGTGAGAAAGCAAACAAGATTCCCAAAACACTAAAGATCACTCTTGATTATCTGTTAGTGTCACTCTGCTTATATATTCTGTACCTGCGCACCTCACTCCACTTCACCTGATGATGGAGCAGCGCTCCGAAAGCTTGTGATTTCAAATAACCTGTTGGACTTTAACCTGGTGTCCTGTGACCTCTCACCTTGTCCAAAGATGCACAATCATTTAATTGTTAATGTATAGAAGACCATGTGGCCTATTGTGACTGCACCAGCCCCTGCCAAACAAGTACCCTGACATACTGCCATTCTCCTGCCCTTTCCCGATACTCCCGCACTATTCTAATAACCACCTCATGTTCTCTTGAATGCCTCAGCAGCCTCTCCCATCCTGCTCTGATCTGTGCGTTTTGCTCAATCTTGCTGGGTTTAAAACTCAATGGCTTCTTCCTTCAAAATCTACACATTTGAAAATCTTCTGCTTATTCACTATTTGGGGTGGCACAGTGTACAGTGGTTAACACTGCTGTCTCACAGCGCCAGGGATCTGGGTTCAGTTCTGGCCTCAGGTAACTGTTTGTGTGGAGTTTGCACATCCTCCCAATGTCTGCGTGAGTTTCCTCCCACAAAGTCCAAAGATGTGCAGGTTAGATGGATTGGCCATGCTAAGTTGCCCCTTAGTGTCCAAAGGTGTATAGGTTAGGAGTATTAGCGATGGGAAATGTGTGGTGTTGCAGGGATAGGGCAGAGAGAGGGCCTGGGTAAGATACTCTGTCAGAGAGTTGGTACAGATTTGATGGGCCGAATGGCCTCTTGTGCACTGTAGGGATTCAATGAATATTGTTTCTGGGGAAAGGAACCTTTTTAATTTGAGGTACCCAACATGAGCATCACGCTGCCTCCGATATGGTGCAGATTAAACCTAAACGCTGTCTCTGAACAATGTGCCAGAGGCCATTCTTCAGGATCTAACTATCCCCCATCCCCTCCCCATTTCCCAGAAGCATTGTGGAAATCATCGGGAAGATTCATTCCTTCATGTATCAATGTGAGCAGCTATGGAAATTATTTAGTCATTACAGTGAGCTGACCTCTCAGAGATTGACAATATATGTCTGGTTAGTGACGTGGGCCGCTGCCCATTCCAATTGAGACTTCCTGGACTGATTTCGTATCGACTCTTACAGTGAGCGGATAGCGGCAAATTTCACCCCATCCATCTGGACTGGACTCGGCAGGTCACAGGGCTAAAATAGTCGTGTCAAATCCACCCCATCACTCAGGCCCATTGTCCTATACTCCACACATCAACCTGACAAAGCCACTACAACCTGTCATATACAAGCTTGAGAACATATCTCTGCATCATTGTCCTTAAAAAAAAACACTCAAGGTTCTTTATGAGAAGTGTCAGCTGTTCCCAGTAAAGCTGAATTTACAGAGTCATTCTGAATCGCTTCACTGAGTTCAGTAATAGGCAATGCTGCTTGCATACATTGTGAGGGCTGGAATTATTACACACTGATGGTTATTGTGTAACCAGAGACCATCTTTAACCTTGCAGCCTCAGAGCTTTATCGCTCCTGTTCTACCCTAGGTCTTCCCTCCAAAGAGTGAGAATGGGAGGCCCAATAAATGCAGAGGGGACACATTGTCACTCCTCACCACTAATCACAAACAGGGAATGGAATGGAGCTGCGGCATTTTACCAGGATGGACACAGCGCAGGGGCGGAAACAGCTGCCTTCACCGGACATTCTTCTCCCGTTTCTGCTGTCCTCCTCTTTAAAGCAGCTTTATGTTGGCCGATTCAGCAACGTGACTGGGTTTGAGTGACATGCTGAGTGATTCTGACAGCCTGGGTTCAATCCCTGTCCCGACCGAGGAAGCTGATCGAAGGCCTGGCTTCTCGCCTCAGCCGCATAGCGGTTAGCTCTGCTGTCTCACATCACCACAGACGGGGGTTCAATTCCCAGCTTGGAGTCAGTGTCTGTGCATGTTCTCCCCGCGTCTGCATGGGTTTCCTCCAGGTGCTCCAGTTTCCTCCCACAGCCCAAAAGACAGGCAGGTTAGGTGCATTGACCATGCTAAATTCTCCCTCAGTGTACCTGCTGGAGTGAAGCAACTAGGGGATTTTCACAGTAATTTCATTGCAACATTAACGTAAGCCAACTTGTGACACTAAGAAATAAACTTTAAACTTGCTGAGTGGCATCCCTCAGACTATTATTTAATCAAGTGTCAGAAACAGCTTTCAGAGATTACCTTTCCCTGGCCGTGATTAATTATATTTACACACAGATGCGAGTGTTTTCATTGCAGAGCGATTGGGTCAATTGAAGTAACTCAGCAGCAGTGTGTGTTACAACGGAAGAAAGTTGCTTTATTTCTGACAAGCCCCAAAGGTTCAGGTCTCACTCACTCAATTCACCCTCACTGTCTCACACACAAACACGAGATGCTTTTCAAGGCAGCGCGGTCAGAGTGCAGGTCAAATTGAACTCATGTCTTTATTCAGGCGAGGGCCCATTCTTTTTCAGTTGAGTTGATGTTCTGCTTGGAAGTAAAGCATTTGAAAAGCTGGGAGTTTTCTGTGGGAGATCTGTCACAGTTTGTTTTATTCTTTCACAGGATGTGGACATCACTGGCCAGACCTGCATTTATTGCCCATCCCTAATTGCCCTCTGGAAGGTGGTGGTGAGCTGCCTTCTTGAACAGCTGCAGTCCCTGAGGTGCAGGTACACCCACAGTGCTGTTAGGGAGGGAATTCCAGGACTTTGACACTGCAGCAACAAAGGAACAGTGATGTTTCCACGTCTGGATGGTGAGTGACTTGGAAAGGAATTTCTAGGCGATGGTCTTCCCAGGTATCTGCTGTCCTTGTCCTTCTAGATGGTTGTGGATTTGGAAGGTGCTGCCTAAGGAACCTGGGTGAGTACCTGCAATGCATCTTGGAGATGGTACACACAACTGCCAATGTTTGCTGGTGGTGGAGGAAATGGATTTTGAAGGTGGTGGAAGGGGTGCCAATCATGTGGGCTGCTTTGCCCTGGATGGTGTCGAGCTTCTTGGGTGTTGTTGGAGCTGTACTCACCCAGATAGGTGAGGAGTATTCCATCACACACCTGACTTGTGCCTTATTGATGGTGGACAGACTTTGGGCAGACTGGAGGTGAATTACTCACTGCAGGATTCCTTGCCTCTGACCTGCTCTGGTAGCCATAGTATTTATATACCTGGGTCAATGAGTTTCTGGTCAATGGTAGCCCCCAGAATATTAATAATGACATAAGAATTAGGAGCAGGGGTAGGCCATCTGGCCCCTTTGAGCCTGCTCCACCATTCAGTAAGATCATGGCTGATCTTCTCTTGACTCAGCTCCACTTGCCCGTCCCCTCATCATAACCCTTAATTCCTTTACTGTTCAAAAATCTATCTAACTTTGCCTTAAATACATTCAACGAGTAGCCTCAGCTGATTCATTGGGCAGGGAATTCCACAGATTCGCAACCCTTTGTGTGAAGAGGTTCCTCCTCAACTCAGTCCTAAATCTCCTCATTTTGAGGCTATGCCCCCTAGTTTTAATTTCACCCACCACTGGAAACAATTTCCCTGCTTCTATCAGATTATTTCAGGGAATAGATATGTTTCTATAAGATCTCCCCTCATCCTTCTAAATTCCAATGAGTTTGGCCCCAGTCTACTCAGTCTCTCCTGATAAGCCAACTCTCAACTCCAGAATCAACCTAGTCAATCTCCTCTGCACCCTCTCCAGTGCCAGTATATCCTTTCTCAAGTAAGGGGACCAAAACTGTACACAATACTCCAGGTGTGGCCTCACCAGCACTTTATACAGCTGCAACATAACCTCGCTGCTTTTAAACTCCATCCCTCTAGTAATGAGAGACAAAATTTAATATGCCTTCTCAATTACCTGCAAACCAATTCCTTGAGGTTCCTGCACAAGGACACCCAGGTCCCTCTGCACAGCAGTATGCTGCATTTTTTTAAACCATTTAAATAATAGTCCATTTTGCTGTTATTCCCACCAAAATGGATGACTTCACATTTACCAACATTGTGCTCCATCTGCAGACCCTCGCCCACTCAAACTATCTAGGTCCCTTCCAGCGTCTTCTGCACACTTTGCTTTTCCACCCATCTTAGTGTCATCAGTGAACTTTGGCCCCCAACTCCAAATCATCTTTGTAAATCGTAAACAATTGCAGTCTCAACACTGATCCCCGAGGCACACCACCAGTCACTGATCACCAACCAGTAAATCATCCATTTACTCCCACTCTGATGTGGAGATGCCAGCATTGGACTGGGGTGGGCACAGCAAGTAGTCTCACAACACCAGGTTAAAGTCCAACAGGTTTATTTGGTAGCATAAGCTTTCAGAATGTCGCTCCTTCTTCAGGTGAGTGCAGGATTTTTGGTTCACAAACCCAGCACATGTAGACACAAACTCAATTACAAGATAACGGTTGGAGTGCAAGTCTTAAAAGGTAATCAAGACTTTACAGGTGCAGACAATGAGTGGAGAGAGGGTTAAGCACAGGTTAGAAAGGGGTGGATTGTCTGAAGGCAGGGCAGTTAGTGAGATTTGCAAGTGCAGGCAAGTCGTGGGGGTTACAGAAAGTGTGACATGAACTCAAAATCCTGGTTGAGGCCATCCTCATGTGTACGGAACTTGGCTATCAGTTTCTGCTCGGCAATTCTGCATTATCGTGTGTTTTGAAGGCTGCCTTGGAAAACGCTTACCCGAAGATCAGAGACTAAATGCCCTCGACTGCACCCTGCGGCAGCAGGTCACGCGGCGCCGCACCCTGCAGCAGATCACTCTGCATTGCGCCCTGCATAAAGCGTGCCGGGCTCGCTGAAGAGTTTTAAGTTGAGATTTAGATGAATTTAAATAACGTGCAAGAGGCTGACCTGGCTGAAAATCTGACTCTTGTACAATTGTGAGAGCCAAGAAATCGGGCGCGATTCAATTTCTCGACTCTCGCACGATTTCTGTCCGTAATCTGCATTTAAAGCTGCCAGCCCCATCCAATCAAACAACCCAAAGCAGCTGCACACTGCACAGTGAGCACCAATACAACACCAAAGAGAAGGTCTAATCGGAGGAAGTTTCAACTCATCCCAGATTGAAAGTCGGACAAGTGGTCTGGTAACACGGAGGCATCAAGGGAAATTCTGGGGAGATGGTGGCAATGTGGCAGTGTGACTGGGTTGGTAATCCTGGGGCCCGTCGTATTCTGGGCTCAAATCCCACCACAACAGTGGGGGCATTTAAATTCAATTAATAAATCTGGAAATATAAAGCTGCAGTGCTGTTGACCATGAAACTATCATTGATTATTGTAAAAACCCATCTGGTTCACTAATGTCCCTTTAAGGAAGGGAATCTGCCATTCTTACCTGGTCTGGCCTACACGTGACTCCAGAGCCACAGCAATGTGGTTATCTCTTAACTGCCCTCAGGCAACTAAGGAAGGGCAATGAAATACAAACTTGTGAATTCGGAGCAGGAGTAGGCCATTCGGCCCCTCAAGCCTGCTCTGCCATTCAATAAGATATGATTCTAACAAAAGCCTACATTCCTGCCTACACCCAATAATCTTTCATTGCCTTGTTGATCAAGAATCTCTCTCGTTCTGCCTTGAAAATATTCAAAGGCTCTGCCTCCATTGCCTTCTGATGAAGAGAGTTCCAGAGACTCTCAATCCTCTGAGAGACAAAAATTCTCCTCATCTCTGTCTCAAATGAGAGACCTTTATTCTTAGACAGGTACCCCAAGTTCTAGATTCCCTGACAAGGGAAAACTACCCCCCCTCCACGGCCTATCATTACCCCTCAGGATCTGAAAGGTTCCCTTCAATCACCTCTTAGTCTTCTAAACTCTCGTGGATACAAACCTAACGTCAACAATCTTCCCTAATACAACAACCCCCCATTTCGTAAACCTTTTCTGAGCTGCTTCTAACACATTTACATCTTTCCTCAAATAAAAGACCAATAGTGCACACAATATTCCAGATCTAGTCTCACCAATGCCCTGAACAAATGAAGCATAACCTCAATACTTTTGTAATCAATTCCCCTCATAATAATCAGTAACATTCTATTAACAGATGCTGGCTTAGACAGTGACACCCACATGCCATGAAAGAATAAATGCTGTGTGTATCATTAGCAGACATGAAATTAGACCTCGTGGGTTGAATGTTACAGGGTGGGGATCATATTGCTCAAGCTCCCATTACCCTGTGCATGGCCTTGGATGTTGGGGAGCTGCTCGCGGTGAGGGCGGAGCTGCTCGCGGTGTTATGGCAGAAACCCAATGATAAAACTGGTAGTAAAACAGTAGACATACACATTGTTAACATGGATGTGATGATTAAGGTGGTGGAAGAAAAATGTAACAGAGTAATGCAAATATGCTAGTAATGTGATAGCGGGACAGAGACAGTGTTATTGAATGGAATTTGCATGAATAAACCACCTTGTCTCCGTTCCTGAAGCAGAGTTGTTAAAAAGAGACAACCAGTGTATTAGCAGGTCGTGCAGTAAGATGCTGAGGGACATGCTCAGTGACATGATGCTCTGGTCTTAGTGATGTGTTTTCACACAGAGGCTGGTATATCAGTCAGATCGCACTGGGGAGTACAATTGCTTGTTGGTGTTTAGCAATGGAAGTAGGCTGTAGTTACATGGAAAGAGTCCGTGGGCAGAGTTCCGCTGCCTCTCCCACATGGAGGAGGTCATTGAGCAATTGTTTCCTGCTGAAGTTTACTCAGTCACAGTCGTGCTGTCAGCAGTCGATGATCCACAGTCTTCGATGGAATCATCTTTCCTCAATTTAGGATCCACTGAGAGCCAGCTTCAATTGGACAACAGCTTCAGTCAATCATGGTGGAGAGATGTCCAGTGCTGAAACACAGTGACGGACACTGAAAATAATCCCTTTTGCAGTAGACTTTGAGGATAGCAAATGAGTATCCAGTCGTAGAATCCCTACAGTGCAGAAGGCCATTCAGCCCATCGAGCCTGCATGATCACAATCCTACCCAGGCCCTATCCCCAAAACCCTGCTAATCCCCCTGACATTAGGGTCCATTTAGCATGGCCAATCAACCTAACCTGCACGTCTTTGGACTGTGGGAGGAAACCGGAGCATCCGGGGAAAACCCACATAAACATGGGGAGAACGTGCAAACTCCACACGGACAGTGACCCAAGTTGAGAACTGAACCCAGATCCCTGGCGCTGCGAGGGAGCAGTGCTAATCACTGCGCAACCGTGCTGCCCCAAACTGAGCTGTCACAAAGTCTTGCATGTAGGCATCACCTGATACCTTTGACAGACATTGATTTTTACTCGAGTTTGCTCCTCGAGAGTCTCGCGATGTTTCACTACATTACACACAATGTTGAAATGCCGGTTTGTTGTTTCTGAATGAAATAAGTTTCCTGTGACTACAGCAGATAAATCCTTGGCACCGATATATGGGTACCAGCATTACTTTAAAG
The DNA here is from genome assembly GCF_965287045.1 of Carcharhinus amblyrhynchos. NCBI lineage: Eukaryota > Metazoa > Chordata > Chondrichthyes > Carcharhiniformes > Carcharhinidae > Carcharhinus > Carcharhinus amblyrhynchos. The sequence goes on along the minus strand of NC_137346.1, from coordinate 38,576,740 downwards.
ATAACAGTAACATTTCTCTGTGTCCATGTCACACCATCAGTCAAAAGAAAACTTGCACCTTTCACTACTTCAGAATGTCCCAGAGCACACTGCAGTCAATGAGGAACTTTTTGAGGATTGTTTACTATTGTAAAATTTTTTAAAAATGCAGCCAATTTACACACAGCAAGTCCCTGTAATAATGACAGATTATCTGTTCTTGCTTTAGAGATGGTGGTTCGGGGTTAATATTGGCCAGTGATTTTCAATATTACCCCAGTGGTATTTTACATCTGACAGAGAAGGGGGGAGGAAGAGAGGGAGGGAGGGAGGAAGGAAGTGGGGGGTAGGCAGTGAGGAAGTGGGAGAGAGAGGAAGAGATGTGGGGAGGAAGGCAGAGAGGGAGGGAAGAAGGAAGTGGGGGAAAGGAAGGAGGGATGGGAGGAGGAAGGAGGGACCTCATCCCAGTTGAACATCTCATCCAAAGGACAACACCACTAACAGTGTAGCATTTACTCAGTACTGAAGAGTTAGTTGAGATTCCACCATAGAATCATAGGCAGAGAATCCCCATAGTGCAGGAGGCGGCCATTCGGCCCACTGAGTCTGTACCAGCTTCCCGGCAGAGAATCTTATCCCGGTCCCATCCCTGTAACAATGTCAGTTAACTGAAAGGTAAACCAAGCGGATAGCTTCAGATTGCTCTTTGAGATGCCTAGCAGGGTCCCATCATATCAATGAGTATTGTGCTGACCGTCATTGAACATTCCCAATGCATCGCAGTTCTTACAGTCTCTGTGTCCCAGACTGCATACTGTAGTCTCCTCACATGTGGCTCTTCTACCCGTGTTTCGGATTTTTTTGCGGCACAAGTTATTACTCAACAACTGCAACAAACTGTATTGCTGCAAAGCCTTTTAAATAATCAAACATCCCAAAGCATAAATTAACACGGAGCTATATGAGGAGTTCCAAGGGAAGGCAACCCAAATGCTTGGTGGGTTTTAAAGAGTTTAAAGGAACAGACAGATATTCTAGCGCTTCGGCCTGAGAAACCTAAAGGAATATGTGCTGACACAGAAAGAAATTGGATTGTGTAACAGAGCAGAATGGAGGAGTGCAGAGATCTCAGTGCACTGGAGGAGGTTTCAAATAGAGGGAATGGTGAGGTTGGGTGTCGATTTGAAAAGTAGGATGAGATGTATGAAAATACGTTGCCACACCCAGGAATCAATGTTGGTCAGTGAGGAGGAGGGTGAGGAGGGATTAATTATAGGACAGGGTGGGAATTAGGATATGGGTAGCAGAGTTTTGGATGATCTGCTGTTTATGGAAGGTTGTTAACCAGACAGTACAGCGTTGGAATAATCACATTACCCATTGCAAGTCACGCATCCATATTGGGTCTGTGTACTCTCTGGCCGCCCTATCCCCTTCTCACTGTAATCTGCCCACCTATGCCCAACACACCTATCCTCTCTGATCACTATTCATTGCTGAGGTAGTACATCACAGCCAGAGAACTCATTAACTCCTCCTATACTAGCTTTGAGCTGGAGTAAGGTCCTTTCAGATTAACTAGGCAGGCACTGCATGAGTTTCTCATCAATAGCCTTCACAAGTCAGCTTTTCCTTGCTCAATTTACTAACTCAGTTGTGCAGTGGAAAGATTGAGAGAGCAGCCCTGTCCACTCGTGTCTGCCTTTTCAATAACCCTATTGAGCACAGGAAGATGAAAGAATATCAATTTGGCAAAATTGTTGCGTTTTAACCACAAAATCCCAGGCCGTTGACCACAGAGAGTTGAAGCCAACTGCGCTTCCCTCAGTGTTTTGCCTTGAAGGGATGGCAGCATGATATCAATGGAAAGGAAGTGTGTCACGCGAGCCAGTCTTAGTTTTACTTTCGCTTTTGAGCAGAGCACGCGCACCGCTCTGCTGCTGATGTTTCCAGTCTTTGTACCTTTGTATAAATGTTCCCACGCTCCTGGTCTAAATGAATGAAACCGCAATGTGTTGACACAATCCCTTGTGAGTGATTGGTGTCTTCACGTCATTTATAAAAACATGACAAGCGTAGCAAGGCATCCTAGCCCAAATCTCGTAATGGAGGAGTTCTTTGAAAATAGCACTCAAAATCATAGTGGCTGTGGACAGAGTAGATAGGGAGAGACCATTCCCGATGGAGGGAGGTTGAGAACCAAAGGGCACCATTTTAAGGCAAAAAAAAAGGGAAAGAGGAAATGTGAGAAATTTTTAGAATCTGAAATGCATTACCCGGGAGTGTGGTGAAAGTAGAGTCATTCAAGACATTCAAAAGGAAACTGGATAACGATCTGAAACTCAGGGTCACAGGAAAGAGGCAGGGAACTGAAACTAGCTGACTGGCTCACACAGGGAGCTGGTACAGATAAAACGGGCCAAATGGCCTCTTTCTGTGCTGAAACGGCTTGCGTGATTTGATGCGACCAAGGAAGCGTGACACAAAGATGGCAGCCAAATAAGGAAGGCACAAGGAAAGTGTAATATATTCCAGATGGTTTAATCAGAGTCCAGTTTCCTATTTATTAAATGCAAGTCGTTTTGGAGTCCCTTGCTGCAGTCCAATAACAGGCTATGCCACACAAGAACAATTGAGGTGCTAAAAATAGGCCTCAGTCATTAGTTAACAACATGATCGATGGGGACAGCACTGCAGCCAAACAAAGCCGTTTGTAACCGGCCTACCCCGTCCCCTGTACCACAGGCCTGGTCGCAATCTTCTCGCTGCAGAAAGTGGAGAGAAGAACAAAAAAAAAACCACAGCTCAAACTGCTGTTCCCGTCAGTGCTGCTGCCAGGTTACCATGGTGACGGAGAAAGGAGGCTGTAGGATCCAGCACACAATCTCTATTCAGCAACAGTACGAATTCAGACAGAAAAAAACCCCTGCACTCAGCAGAACAGTGACAGCTTATATCACAGTCACAGTTGCTCACAAACAGTCAACTCATTCACTTCTCTCTGGGCCCAACTTCTGAACTTGGATCTCTTTTAAACATCTCTCTCAGTGCTTGTACCAACACCGTCACAGGGAAACTCCCTTCAACCGATCAATATTTGAATGAATTAGTAAGTACAAGTGATGCTTGTCAAAAGCTTTCCCGCTGAGGCGATGGAGCTCACTTCACCTGAGACCTCTGTACTGCCATAAGATTAAAAAAATCTCCCTTTGTCAAGTTAACCAATCCCACTTGGATCTTTCCGACTGCTTGTCCATGTTTAAACGCAGGATAAAACGTGCAGCTGTTTGCTCAGGTAGTTTAATCCAGAAAGACAGTGGGAATGAATTCTAAAGCATCTATAGAAAAGGTAGCTCCAAGGCTTTAGGGAGTAGAACTTCAATAATTTGATAAAAGATGGCAGATTACATTGCCATTAACTGGGGCTGTATGACCTCTGCTTGCCCAGTTGTCTTTGACCCCCTAACCTGGCTTGTGGGGATAGTGCTGGAAGGTGGAGTTCAGATAGAAATTTATCATAGAACCCCTACAGTGCAGAAGGAAGCCATTTGGCCCATCAAATCTGCACCAACCACAATCCCACCCAGGTCCTATCCCCATAAACTCATGCATTTTACCCTAGCTAGACCCCCTGATACTAAGGGGCAATTTAGCATGGCCAATCCAACTAACCTGCACATCTCTGGACCGTGGGAGGAAACCAGAGCACCCGGAGGAAACCCACGCAGGCACGGGGAGAATGTGCAAACCCCACATAGACAGTGACCCATCTGGGAATCAAAGCCAGATCCCTGGCACGGCGAGGCAGCAGTGCTAACCACTGTGCCACCATGTCGCCCCATCAGGATTTACTGAGAGGCAGAGCTGACGCGAAGTGTCTTTTGGACCATTCCCATTTCTTTTACTCTGAGGTTCCTCGATGTATTGTTGGCGCTAATGTTCCCTCTTTTGAAAAGCACGTTTCATTCCTTTCAACCCCTGGTGAAGGACAAATTGAATATAACAAATTGCCTGCCTCCTGGTAATATCGATCATGACTGATTCTCTCTGATGTTAGATGGAGTAAACCCTCGGGAGAGATGATGAGTGCGAGGGAGGATTCAGATCATTTTCAGAAAGGCTAGAGACTCCATCGGTATTCTCTGGGACAGATAAACTGCACTTCGACCCAATCTACTGACCCCCAAACCTACCGGGTGTGATATTTTATAAAACAAGAATAACTGCACAAGGCTTCATTATAAATCATCAGGAAATTCCAAAACCATCTCTGATGGGGAAGGATAAATGGTGCGCAGAAACGTTGAGGGATTTATGTCTGGTTCCATTTCATCCACTGACATTGACACAGATTTTATTGGTATTTTTGCAGCTTTAATATTGCCTTCCTGAGACAGATTTAGGGTGTACAGCCTCTACAATCTTTATCACTGTCAGGAACAGAGTGTGTTGGGAACAATAAGATAATTAATAGAGCCACCATGCAAGGGTCTGTACAAACCAGCAAAATCCTGAGTTTGACCCTTGGCCTCTGAGTTAATTGGTAACTAGGGGACAGTAGGAGGCCACTTGGCCCACAAGTCTGCACCAATCAGAATCCGACCCAGACCCCACTCCCACAATCCCACACATTTACCCTGCTAATCCCCTGACACTAGGGTCAATTGAGCATGGCCAAGTAACCATTCAATTTGCCTCAGTGCCTTATCAACCCTCCCCCCCCCATTGTGGCCCCTTCTGGGAACTGAGAACTGAATTTGCAACAGTCATTCCAGCATTCTGGGAGGAAGTTCCAGTACGTTCCTTTGTTCTATTCTGCTTTGCTTGTTGCAGTCGATACTCACCACCTAGACTCATACCAAGGCTCCGTATCTGCTGATGGATATAGGGAGGGGCTGTTGGTATTGTCACTGGACTACTGATCCCAGGCTAATACTCTGGGGACACAGGTTCAAATCCCACTAAGCCAGCTGGTGGAATTTAAATTCAACTCAATTGCTAAAATTAAAAGCTAATCTTAGTAAATTGTCACGTGTTGATTGTTATATAAACCCATTTGGTCCAAATATATCTTTTAGGGAAGGAAATCTGCCATCTTTACCCGGTCTAGCTCACATGACCCCAGATCCATAACAACGTGGTTGACTCTTAAATTCCCTCTGAAATGACCTAGCAACAAACACAGGATAGACCCAGCAGAGGTGGCGGCACAGTGGTATACAGTCAGGAGGGAGTTGTCCTGCAAATCCTGAATATCGACGATGGACCCCATGATGTCTCACGAGAGCAGGTCAAACATGGACGAGGCAACCTCCTGCTGATAACCATGTACCGTCTGCCCCTCAGTGATGAATCAGTACTCCTCCATGTGGAACTGAGGGTGGCAAGGGTGCAGAATGTACTGTGGATGGGAAGTTTCAATGTCCATTGGCTCAGTAGCACTATTGCTGATCGGGTTGGCTGGGTTCTAAAGAACGTGGCTGCCAAACTGGGAGTGTGGCAGGTGGTGAAAGAACCAAGAGGGAAAAACATACTTGACCTCATCCTCACCAACCTGCCTGCTGCAGATGCATTCTGTCCATGCATTGTCGGGGTGACCACTGCACAGTCCATGTGGAGACAAAATCATGTTTTTGCATTGAGAGTATCCTCCATCATGTTGTGTCTGTGCTGAAGGAGTTGGATTTCAAACAGATTTAGCAACCTAAGACTCACGACTGGGCATTAACTTGGGCAGCATGGTAGCACAGTGATTAGCACTGGTGCCTCACAGCACCAGGTTCAATTCCCAACTTGGGTCACTGTCTGTGTGGAGACTGCATGTTCTCCCCATGTCTGCGTGGGTTTCCTCCCACAGTCTGAAAGATGTGCTGGTTAGGTTCATTAACCATGCTAAATTCTCCCTCAGGTGTACCTGAACAGGCACCAGAATGTGGTAACAAGGGGATTTTCACAGTAGCTTCATTGCACTGTTAAATGTGATACTTGTGATACTAATAAATTACCTTTTTAAAAAAAAACTCATGAGGCACTGTGGGCCATCAGCAGCAGAATTGTACTCAGCCTCGAAGATAAGGGCAAAATATTTCAGATGCTGGAATCTGAAACAAAAACAGAAGATGCTGGAGAAACTCAGCAGGTCTGACAGAGCTCTGACGAAGGGTCACCCTGACTCAAAACATTGGCTGTATTCCACAGGCACTGTCAAACCTGCTGAGACTTTACAGCGTTTTCTGTTTTTGTTGTACTCAACCACAATCTGTAACCTCATGGCCCACAATTATCACCAAGCCCGGGATCAAACCTGAATCAATGAAGGATGCAAGAGGACACGCCACGAGCAACACCAGGCAAAGCTAAAGATGAGATGTCAACTTGGTGGAACTACCAAGTAGGACAACTTGTGTGCCAAACTGCTTAAGCAACTAGACAGAGTTAAGCCATTCCAAACCAGTGGATGTGATCTAAGCTCTGCAGTCTTTCCACATCCTCTTGCGAATGATGGTGGACAATTAAACAGCTCACTGAGGGAGAAGTTTCCACAAATATCCCTATCCTCAATGATGGAGGAGCCCAGCACATCAGTGTGAAATATAAGGCATTCGCACCAATCTTTGGCCAGAAGTGCCAAATGGATGATCCATCTTGGCCTCCTCCAGAGGTCCCCAACATCACAGATGTCAGTCTTCAGCCAATTCCATTCACTCCATGTGATGTCAAGAAATGGCCAAAGGCAATGGATACTGCAAAGGCTATAGGCCCTGACAATATTCCAGCATTAGTACTGAAGACTTGTGCTCCAGAACTTACCGCTCCCCTCGCCAAGCTCTTCCAGTACAGTTACAACACTAGCATCTACCCAACAGTGTGGAAAAGTAGCCAGGTGTGTCAATATAAACGCAGGACAAATCCAACCCAGCCGAGTACCACCCCATCAGTCTGCTCTTGATCAGCAGTGAAGTGATGGAAAGGGTCATCAACAGCGCTCACTCAACAATAACCTGCTCACTGATTCCCTAGTTTGGGTTTTGCCAGGGTCTCTCAGCTCCTGACCTCATTACAGCCTTGGACAAAAGAACTGAATTCCTGAGGTGAGATTAGAGTGACTGCCCTTGACATCAAGGCAGCATTTGACCGAGTGTGGCATCAATTCCTGGACATCACTGTAGGAGTTCCTCAGGGTAGTGTCCTAGTACAACCATTTTCAACTGCTTCACCAGTAATCTTTCATGAACGGATAGTTATTAAATAATGAATGAGTGTTCATAACAGGGTTCATCAGGCTGATAATCAGAAATCCTACCACCACTTCCCCCACTATTCCCAAACTGGTAAAAAAAATACCCAGCGTGGGCACTAAGATACACGAAAACAAAACACTGCAAGTGGAGATCCCACCTCTCGCAAATAGTTAGGTATATCCGTACACATCATATGTAATATAGCTGATTAGCTCAGCTTCCTGCTTTAAAGCATCACTCTGTCACTCTATGACTGACATTCCTCTCAGCTAACTGACTGTACTATAAGGGAAGAGTTTCTGTTTGGGACAGACCTAGGTGTAAGTCACAGATTGAGAATGTGTAATAACCCAAGACAAACGCTTCCAGCAATGTAGGAGTGGAAATTATCCCCCATTATTCCTCAGTGATAGCCCCTGTGTGCTAAATTCTAAATTCTGACCCTTAGTCCTCCTATCACAGAGCTCTGTGCTCTCAAATTTCACATTATAGAATCCTAGATTCATAGAATCTCTACAGTGCAGAGGGAAGCCATTCGGCCCATTGAGCTGCACTGATCACCATCCCACCCAGGCCCTATTCCCATAACCCCACGTATTTACCCTGCAAATCCCCTGATAATTAAGGAGCAATTTAGCATGGTCAATCAACCTAACCCAGGGAGGAAACAGGAGCACCCAGAGGAAACCTACGCAGACAGTGGGAGAATGTGCAAACTCCACACAATCTCCCGAGGCCGGAATTGAACCCAGATCCTTGGCGCTGTGAGGCAGCAGTACTAGCCATTATGCCACCGTGCCACCCTGATGAGGCTTCTGGTGAGAGATTGGGAATTAGAAGCTTGAAAAATAATACCCCAAGTGAAATATTTACAATTATACAGACCATATCATTGAAACATAATCATTTTATGTTCAGACAACCTAAAACGAAACTGTACACACACGGCACGCTATGTTATTGCTACTCTTTTTATAATTGTTGAATAGATGCTGGCAACTAAAACCTCAAATAAATATTCAGTAGAGTGTTATTCTGAAAACAATGAAGCTCTTGAAGTTCTGAGAATGAACCAATAGCTAGAGTCATCTAAAAATTTATCGCTTGATGTGTGAGTGCTCTACAAATTTTATAAAGCTATTTCTTGGCAAGTAAAAAGCACTCTGAGCATCTATGGAGCTGTGAGTCACCAACAGAAATATTAAGGACACAGAAGCTAAGAAAGTCTACGATTAGAGGTGAGTAATGGAACTGCATGCTCCACGCGTTCTAAATAGTGCAATCCCTATTGACTCCCAGGAAGCCCTGTGCTATGATACAAGTACACCGACCAAGGACCCATTCCTCTTGCAGGAATAGATAGCAAATGTGAGCAGCTTATCTTGCCAAGTCAAAGAGTTGAAGTCAGAGTTAGCACAAAGGAAGGTGTTTATAGGAGACAAATCACTTCAACCCCAGGATGTCACTGCAGGAGTTCCTCAGAGCAGTGCTTTAGGCCCAACTAACTGCTTCATCGTTGACCCTCCTTCCATCGCAAGGTCCGAAGTGGGGATGTTCACTGAGTGTTCAATACTATTTGTAACTCCTCGGACGCTGAAGCAGTCCAGGGCCGAATGCAGCGAGGTAACATTACTCTTGGACTGATTTAGCAGAATGTAACATTTGTGCCAGACAAGTGTCAGGCAATGATCATCTCCAACAAGACAACAGTGAACCATCTCTCCTTAACATTCAACGGCATCATCTTACTGAATTTTCCACCCTAAACATTCTAACCAGGAACTCCCAAATCCCAGGAAGGAATTACAAAATGGCTGAACACTCAGTATTCAATCGTGCATTTTCCAAGCAAGTCACATCCTGGGAACAAGTTGCAGGAACCCTGATGGACTGTCTTCTTTCTTTTACTTTTGGGGGTTTGGCCAACTCGTGTCCCTACTGTAGTTAGACCTAGAAGACAAACTTGGGGCCTTCCTGACAGTGGTTCACTGGGACATTTATAGCTACCTTCTGGGGGATTCACACTGCTTTTTACTGAATCACAGTGCACTGAAATAATCAAAACATTTGAAGAGATTAGCTAGACAATTGGATTACCCCATTTTCCTGGTTCTCTATCAGGGTGGCATAGTGGTTAGCACTGCTGCCTCACAACACCAGGGACCCAGTTCGATTCCCAGCTCGGGTCACTGTCTGTGTGGAGTTTACATGTTCTCCTTGTGTCTGCGTGGGTTTCCTTGGGTGCTCCGGTTTCCTCCGACAGTCTGAGAGACATGCTGGTTAGGAGCATTGACCCAAACAGGTGCCGGACTGTGGCAGCTTGGGGAATTTCACAGTAACTTCATTGCAGCATTAATGTAAGCTTTACTTGCGAATAATAAATAAATAAACTTAGGAAAACTTATGAGGAATTACAGTAATATTTACTGGCAGGGATCATACAAAATGAGGCTCAAGGTCATCCATCCAGTTAACTCAGAATCATAGAATTTACAGTGCAGAAGGAGGCCATTTGGCCCATTAAGTTTGCACCAACAATCCCACCCAGGCCCTATCCCTGTAACCTCATGTATTTACCCTGCTAATACCCCTGATGCTAACGGCATTTTAGCATGGCCAATCAACCTAACCAGTATGTCTTTGGACTGTGGGAGGAAACTGGTTAAAATCAGTGGAAAGGAGCGAGACATCCGTGATTAAACCTGTGTGGTTTTAATTGTCCATTCTGCCAGGTGGGAAGAGTTATAATTGGCCCTTGAGTCTGTCTACACTTCCCACTGCCTCAGAAAAGCAGCCAGCATAATTAAGAACCCGACCTACCCTGGACATTCTCTCTTCCACCTTCTTCCGTTGGGAAAAAGATACTAAAATCTGAGATCGCGCACCAGCTGATTCAAGAACAGCTTCTTCCCTGCTCTCGGACTTTTGATCGGTCCGATCCCATAGTAAACGGATCTTTCTCTACACCGTACCTATAACTGTAACACTACATTCTGCACCCTCTCCTTTCCTTCTCCCGTATGTACACTATGAACGGTATGTTTTACCTGTACAGCATGCAAGAAACAATACTTTTCGCTGTAAACCAATACATGTGACAATAAATCAAATCAATCAAGAAAGAAGAGGGAAGGGGAGGAGAGAAGTATGAAAGAAAGAAATCAGATGGACAGAGAGAAGGAATGGGAAGAGGATAGTGCATTATGTGAGTTCTCCAGTGCTATGGCACTCCTGTTCGCTCCCTCCCAGTAATAAACTATGGATGGGTATCGTGTGTGATAGGAAGCACATGGATTGTTGCTGAATTATTCCAGCAAAAGATTCTTTAGGCCCTAAACCATCAATCGATCTCAGCCACAAATTCTGTGGAGCTGGCTTTGACTTTGTGCGAAAGTGTTCAAGCACTGGGAGGGAGGCAGCAGCCAGTTCACGTTTCTCCCCACATCTACTCCCACTGACATCGCCGGCAATTCACTGCAGCCCACCTTATCAGCACAGTCAGAATTACCCAAGATGCAAAGCATCGGCCTCTGCTGGCCACTCACAAAACTGATGGCATTGGTCAGGGGCATAAACATTGACAACAAAGTGGAGGCCTGAATTTCTGCACAAACCCTTCGCTCATTGACTCAGATGCAAAAATCCTGTTGTTGTAAGAGCTCCAAATGTTGCAAGATCTTTAAACTTGTCTACACATTTTCTGTACTGCACAAGATGTGATAAGGAGGCCATAAGAAAAAGGAACAGGAGTGGGCCACTTGGCGCCTCGAGCCTGCTCCACCATTCAATAGGATTGTGGCTGATCCGTCACATTCTTCATGTCCACTTTCCTACCCATTCCCGGTAGTGATCAGATTCCCCTTAGTGATCAGAAATCTACCTCAGCCTTAAATATACACAAGGACTCTGGCCAACATTAAGCATTACCATTAACAGTAACATTCCCAAGCTGAAGCCTGCTTCTTTTAGGTACCATCACTGTGCTCTGCGGAGCTGTGGTTTCCATTTGTTTTGGCCTATACTGCATTGAAAGGAAGAAGCTTCAGGGACAGTAACTCCAGTAGTAAGTGTCAAAGTCCTGACTCCCCGTGTTATGAATCCTTCTGCATCCTTTATTTAAGAGGCTGAACATTGGGGTGGAGAGGCAGAAAGCTGGAAAACTAGTGCAGGTCAAAAATAAAAGATGTAATCATCCTACAAAAACAGCCCACTGACACACAATCCTAAACCACCTCATGTTTTATTATTGGTAAGGAGTGAACATGAAGCAAATAGCAGTGTAAAGTACTGCCAGAGCAACTCACATTATTCACTTGCCTTTTCGTTTCCTCATCTCCCTCACACTCTCCCCCCATCTGGTCAGTTTTCTAACTCCCTCTATTCTCCCCTTCCCTTCTTTCTTCATCCCATCTCTCCTCATTCATTCTTCCTTTCTTCACTGTCTTACTTTCCGTTCTCACTTTCTCTCCTCCTTTATGTCGCTGCTTTCTTCTGCCCCTCCTTCACTTTTCATTCCATCTCTCCTCTTTGCTTACGGTGTTCCTTTCTTCTTCCAGGTCAGCTTGAAGTGAGGGTGGATAAGTGGACGCTGTTTGGCTTTACTGTACTTGATGTGCTCAGCCACCGTTATTGTAACCAGCACTCAAAACAAAAACCACAGCCGACAGAGCATACAGCTGCTCAGTGCTGTTCCTGCACCAGAACTTCCTGCTCTGCTCTTCCACCAACTGATGAGTGAAGTCCTTTCGACGCACCAACAACCCAGATAACTGATAGCTGCCCCGCCCTCTCAAGCTGACCTCCTTCCTAACAGGAAAGATGGTGCTAAATGGTTATGAAAGACCAAAAGAGCTATAACATCCCACAAGAGGTCTTATGTCTCAGTTTCCTCTACTCTTGCAGCCTGCGATCCATGTTCAGTGGAATATTCGGGTGTCACATAATGCCCTAAGACCAAGGGTGTGCAAGCTACTTGACCCCAAGTCAAGGGGAGTGGGAATCATAGGAACCCTATAGTGTAGAAAGAGGCCCATTGAGTCTGCACGGACCACAATCCCACCCAGGCCCTATCCCCATTACCCCATTTATCCACCCTGATTGTCCCCCTGACAATAAGGGGCAATTTAGCATGGCCAATGCACCTAACCCACAAATCTTTTGGACTGTGGGAGTAAATTAAAACACCCAGAGGAAATCCACACAGACACAGGAAGAATGTGCAAACCGGATTTGAACCGAGCCCCTGGCGATGTGAGGCAGCAGTGTTAACCACTGTGCCAATGTGCCACCTGGGGTGGGGTGAGGAGGGGTCATAGTGTCACAGAGATATACAGCACGGAAACAGGCGCTTTGGCCCAATTTGTCCATGCCGACCATGGGTGTGCTGATGGAACACAGACAAGCTAGATGGTCTGCTTCAGAGCAGAGTTTCAGTGGAAGGGGCTTTCAGATCCCCCTTCATATCTATCTCAGCTCTGACCCACTTTCACAGAAGGACAACACGTTCCTGAAGATTTATCTGAATCATACTGTGAAGAGTGACAATTGTCCTCTTAGCAAGTTAATTAAAGAATTCAGAACACAATTTTGTCATTTTAGCTTCTTTGACAAGTAAATGAGTGGATTTGCCCAGCAATTTGTGGTTTTTTAAATTCTTTCACAAGATATGGCTGGGTCAGCATTTATTGCCCATCAAATTGCTCTTCAGAAGGTGGTGGTGAGCTGCCTTCTTGAACCGCTGCAGTCTGGGATGTAGGTACACCCACACTGCTGTTAGGGAGGGAGTTCCAGGATTTTGACCCAGTGACAGTGAAGGAATGGTGATATATTTCCAAATCAGGATGGTGAGTGGGTTGAAGGGGTTCCAAGTGATGATGTTCCCAGGAATCTGCTGCCCTTGTCCTTCTGGATGGTAGTGGTCATGGTTTGGAAGTTGCTGCCTAAGGAACCTTGGTGAGTTCCTGCAGCGCATCTTGGAGATGGTGCACACGGTTGTTACGGTGATGGAGGGAATGAATGGATAGGGTACCAATCCAGTGGGCTGCTTTACCTGGATGGTGCTGAGCTTTTTCAGGTTGTTGGAGCCACAATCATCCAGACAAGTGGAGAGTATTCCATTATACTCCCGACTTGCGCCTCGTAGATGGTTCTGGGGAGTCAGGAGATGAATTACCCACTGCAAGATTCCTAGCTTCCGACCTACTCTGATAGCCACAGTATTTATATGGCTGGTCCAAGTCAGTTTCTGGCCAACGGTAACCCCAGGATGTTGATAGTGGGAGGTTGGGGGATTCAGTGATGGTAATGTAATTGAATGTCAAGAGGCAATGGTTAAATCCTCTCTTGTCAGAGATGGCCATTGCCTGGCACTTGTGTGGCGTGAATGTTACTGGCCACTTCCTTACTCAAGCCTGGGGATATTGTCCACGTTCTGCTGCATTTAGACATGGGCTGCCTCAGTATCTGAGGAATCGTGAATGGTACTGAATATTGAGAACATTCCCACTTCCAAGCTTATGATGGAGGGAAAAATAGTAGCTTGCACTATGGGAAATTATGGATACAGACTCCCACCTGTGTTCATGGTTACGGACCCTTCTGGAGAACAGCACACAGGCACGAGGCTGTTTGGAACTATCTTGATGAATTGATTTTTTTTAATGCTCACACAGAGCTCTCCGACGGTGATGAGAGGTCTCGGGCAGGAAATGTTCCAGCTCACCCTGACTGGCACCTTGTGCGAATTGGTTACAAGTTGCTCCCCACAATGCCGTGTCCAGTGTTACAGATCAGTGTCGATACAGTGGGAAGGGGCTGGCGTGCAACAGTTTAAGCAGTGTGAATGGTCCGTTTCTGTGCTAGAAACTCGACATAACTCAATGATATTCACGCTGTGCGTCTGCCAATAGCTGAGGAAATGAAATCCTTGCCAGCACCTCTCTTCTGTCACTCTGCCAAGAAGCAGTGCATCATTCCAAAATATTCCAGCCCAGCAATACTGTGAGAACTGGGCTTCATCCCAGATCAGAGAGATGGAGGGATTGCCTCAACTGCCTGTGGATGAGACAACTTTACAAGACCTGGGCCCAAAGAAGAAAGTTATCCAGAATGACTGACAAATGGATATTAGATTAACAATCTGACTTGGATACAAACAGAATGGTCAGCCATTTTCTGAAAGATCACAAAGATGGCTGGGGACAGAGAGAGATACTGCAATAGCCACCAATGAATTAAAGCATATTGTCTGAGTGAGATTCAAGGCCTTAACCCTTTACTTGACCCATGCTGCATGTGAACTAACAATGCCTGATGCCAACCTAAAATCTAATTCCTGATGCATATAATTGACAAGGCTTCGACTGGGAACACAGGGCAGGACATCGTGTTCTCCCACCTTGTGGGTTTGGTGGTAGGTGGGCATTTAATCTGGTGGGTGGAGACTACCCCATCATTAAGTCAATAGCAGAAAGCCAAGGAACGGCCTCCCACTCCGCTGCCAACTGAGGCCTGTGGTCAGTTGATGCCCCCTTGAGGGTTTTACTCCACTGTCGCTGGTACTAGCCTAGTGGTGGGCAGGGAACTTGACAAACAAACACTCATACAGACTCACATGCTCTCTGTGGTGGGGTGGGGGGGGGGGGAAAAGAGGGGAATCCCTCATTCAAAGGCACACAGTGCCTGATTGAAGGGCCCAGCCCATGGAAGAGGAGCAAACGCTGAAAACCACCCATCCCCCTTTGCTGCTGATCTCCCCCTCTCACCACCCCCCACCTCATTTCCTGCCATAATTACCCATAGCCTGAGATCCAGCCACGATCCCAGACCTCAGACAGGTGTCATTCCAGCAGAAGTCACTGCCTCCTCGGTGGCACTGCCTCTGACCGGCCAGCCGCTCTCAGTGGGTGGGACCTTCTATTCCCAGGGTTTCTTGATCCCTGGGGAAGGCCCCAGCTGGCCTGACACTTGTCCCAGTGGAAACCGATGAAGCGAGCCTGCCTGAATAGAGACAACACATGGTCCTTGCCCGTTCTCCAACCCAGATCCCCGTCACCTCCACAGGATTCTGGCCACATACTCAGAAATTCAATCTTTGGATATACAAGAATGGAAAGTCCTCTCAAATGTATATTTCTGTGCAAAAAAAGTAACCAGATTCTGATCTATACTTGCAGACACTTTTTGAATCAATGTGTATGACAATGTGATAAAAGCCGTTACTAAAAATACTTCCTCCTCCAGTTCTATAATGTTCTGAGATCATTGCTCATGGCCTCTTGCTCATCCCCAACTTTAACGGGCACCTGTGCATTCAGCTCTATTCCCATTGGTACAGACTCGATGGGCCGAAGAGCCTTTTCTGTACCGTTTGACTCTATAACTCCTTAAACCTCTCCATCTCTTTCTACTCCTTTAAGGCATTCCTTAAACCTACAAAGCTTCTAGCCCTCTGGGCTAATCATAGATTCATAGAGTCCCTACAGTGCAGAAGGAGGCCATTTGGCCCATCAAGTCTGCACTGTCTCTCCAATAGAGCATCCCACCGAGGCCCTATCCCCATAGCCCCATATTTTTTTTCTACTATTTCCCTAACCTATACATTGAGGAACACTTAAGGGGCAATTTAGCATGGTCAGTCCACCTAACCTATCTCATTCTGCGGCCCGGTGTCAACTTTAGTTTGACTAGACACCTGGGAAACATCGTGGGATGTTTTACTACATTAAAGGTGCTATATAAACACAGGTTGTAGTTGTATAACTTCTTGCGGGTGAAGTTTCCCAACCAAAAAATATCACAAACAGCCATGTGGACAGACCTATTCTCACATTTGCTATTTTCCTGCAGGTGTTCAAGCATTTGAGGCAAAAGTAGAGGGAGCCAGGCTAAAATCAAGCAATGCTGGGTTCCCATTCCCCAACACTGGCATCACTTACAGTGACTTGCAAACCTGAGAGTTCTGAGATATTTTAGAGTAGATTGTGTCAATAGTTTTCCATCATAAAGCCCTCTGACAATTAGCATGTGCAGATACTTGTGTAAAAGGAAGGGGTGTTTATCACATCATATTTTTCAACAAAAATTAGGGGATTGACTTATACAGGAGTAATATTTTTAAAGGGTTGAAATCTACATGTGCTGGAGGGACAACTGGTAACATGAAAAATATTTACCAATTACTGGTACAATGCCTTCTGTAGGCTAAGCAGCAGCAGCTGTAATCTAGATTCTGTCTTAGATACAATGAAGGTAAAACCACATTCCAGAGCCATATTCCAATTCAAATCTGCAAATAAGATCTACCTCATGCTTTAATTTCTGTTAGTCACAGTGCCATCCTTTCTCAAAGTCTTGCTACCTAACCTTTTACAATGGTGCATTAGCTGATGGCAGAATTAGCAGGCCTGGACCTGTTCCTGCCAATGCTGCAATATGGAATGTGGTACCAGAGGATATTGTGATTCAAGTGGAGGTAATCTAATAGCATTGACAGAATGACTATAACAACTGCAAATTATAATTATTGGCAGTAACTTGGTGCTTACACTAATTTGATGTAGCTTTAGACATCAAAAAAAATGCAAAAAAAAATACATTGGGCAGGATTTTAATGGTCTCACTCATCCAAAACTGTAAAATTCTGCCAACGTCAACAGAGCTTCCCATTGTCTGCCACTCGCCTGCTCTGATTCCCCTGGCAGGTGGGGTGGTAAAATTCTGGCCATTCTTCTAGCACCCCTTAAAATCTAGAGTCAACTCCTATACAGGATGTATAAGAAGTGTAGGATTCTTTAACCAGTCAGGGGCCAGCTTTTACACAAGACTGACTATTATTAGAGGACTGGGCAAAAATGAAGATTTTTAAACTACACACTCTGCTATTCCATTTTTTTTTTGGAAAGAGTTCGACTCTGGTGCTGGATGAGTAAAGCTCCAGCAATGCATTTTAGAAAAGTGTTTGTTGTCTGCTAACTGATGTGGAGTGGAACAAAACACAGTTTATAATGGATGTTTGAACGCGAGGATAAACTGGGTCTGTTTTCAGCTGATTTGCTGTCGCTTGGTAAGGGTGTGGGGCGTCTGTTCAATGACTCATGCCAAGACCCAGAAAGATGTCATGCTGCAGCCTGCAAAACAGATCAGGAAAGTAGTACAGCAGAAATAACTGGCAGTGACATTCTAGTACAAATTGGCGCACTCCTATCAAAGCTCTTTCCCTGTCATTCGAATGGCGACTTTAGCCCTTTACTTCATGATTGGTGATATAATTAAACTAGGCAAGAAATACTGCCTCCACTGGATACCTGAACTGTGATATTACCAACTATTTTTGACACTGTTTTGAACTCCAAGGCCACAGTTACTGTACTTTTTGTGGGTCTGGATTGGTTCAGTCACAAACTTACTGGTTCTCCATTACAATTCAGAACAGCTGCACATCCAGCCTTAACTCCGGAGTTAACAGCTGCTGTAAAAAAAGTATAAGTGTCCTCTCATTAATATCCATGGGTCTGAAAGGCCCAGTCTGCTAAGGGGGAAAGTAACTGGCATCTGACCTTGCAAAGGGTTCTTCGAAGGGGCAATTCTACCGGCTTTTATCGAGATTTATGAAATTATCTCAATTTAAACATGGATTTGAGGTCATTGTGGATCCCATGGCCCTTTTTCATCATTCTTTTGTGGGATGTGGGTGTCGCTGGCTAGTTCAAATGCAACAACATCTGAACAATATCCAGGCTTGGGCTGACAAGAGGTAAATAACATTTGTGCCTCACAAATGCCAGGCAACGACCATCATCAATAAGAGACACTCTAACCAACGCCCCTTGACATTCAGTGGTGTAACCATCACTGAATCCCCCACTGCCAACATCTTTGGGGTTACCATTGATCAGAAACACAACTGGACTCAAAACATAAACATAGTGGTGAAAAGTGCAGGTCAGAGGCTAGGAATACTGCGGCAAGTAACTCATCTCCTGACTCCCCAAAGTCTGTCCACCATCTACAAGTCAGGAGTGTGATGGAATACTCTCCACTCACCTGGATGGGTGCACCTCCAACAACACAAGAAGTTTGACAACATCCAGGACAAAGCAGCCTGTTTGATTGGCACATCTACAAACATTCAATCCCTCCACTCAGTAGCAGCAGTGTGTACTATCTACAAGACGCACTGCAGCAATTCACCAAAGATCCTCAGAGTAGAGAGTGGGGGTCAATGGGTGCTATTCGGATTGGCGGTTGGTGACTAGTGGGGTGCCCCAGGGGTCGGTGCTGGGGCCTCAGCTATTTACCATTTATATAGATGATCTGGAGGAGGGAACCGAGTGCAGGGTGTCGAAATTTGCTGATGACACCAAGATTGGGGGAAAGGCAAATTGTGCGGAGGGTGTGGAGAGTCTGCAGAAGGATCTAGATAGGCTGGGCGAATGGGCCAGGAAATGGCAAATGGAATTTAATGTTGGCAAGTGTGAGGTGGTCCACTTTGGTAGGAAGAATGGTAGGAAGGACTATTACTTACATGGCGAAAAACTGCAGTAGGCGACGGTGCAGAGGGACCTCGGGGTCCTTGTGCATGAGTCGCAAAAACCCAGCTTGCAGGTGCAGCAGGTGGTCAGGAAGGCGAATGGGATGCTGGCCTTCATAGCGAGGGGGATTGAATATAAAAGTAGGGAGGTCTTGCTGCAGCTGTATAGGGCATTGGTGAGGCCGCAGCTGGAGTACTGTGTGCAGTTTTGGGCGCCGCACCTGCGCAAGGATATTTTGGCCCTGGAGGGAGTGCAGAGGAGGTTTACTAGGCTGATACCGGAGTTGAGGGGATTGAGCTATGAGGAGAGGCTGAATAAACTAGGCTTGTACTCGTTAGAGTTTAGAAGAATGAGGGGAGATCTCATTGAGACGTATAAGATGATGAATGGGATGGATAGGATAGAGGTGGAGAGACTCTTCCCGCTCAAAAAAGACAGTAGGACTAGGGGGCACAGCCTCAAGATAAAGGGGAGGCGGTTTAGAACGGAGTTGAGGAGGAACTTCTTCACTCAAAAGGGTGGTGAATCTCTGGAATTCTCTGCCCGTTGAAGTGGTGGAGGCTGCCTCGCTAAATATTTTTAAGAAGCGGGTTGATGGGTTCTTGATAAGAGAGGGGATTAAGGGTTATGGGGAGAGGGCGGGAAAGTGGAACTGAGCCACAACAGATCAGCCATGATCTTATTGAATGGCGGGGCAGGCTCGAAGGGCTAGATGGCCTACTCCTGCTCCTATTTCTTATGTTCTTATGTTCTTATGTACACCTTCCAAACCCAGGACAACTTTCATCTAGAAGGACAAGGGCAGCACATACACAGGAACATGCAGTGAAAAGTATTGTTTCTTGCGCACCATACAAAGCATACCCTTCATAGAGAAGGAAACGAGAGACTGCAGAATGTAGCATTACAGTCATAGCTAGGGTGTAGAGAAAGATCAACTTAATGAAAGGGAAGTCCACTCAAAAGTTTGGCAGCAACAGGAAGAAGCTGTTCTTGAGTCGGACGGTACGAGACCTCAGATTTTTTCCCCAACTGAAGAAGGTGCAAGAGAGAATGTCTGGGACTTGGAAATACATCGCCGTTCATTCGCAGTCACTGGGTCAAAATCCTGCAATTGCCTTCCTAATGTCATTGTGGGTCAACCAATAGCACTTGGTCTGCGGTCATTCAAGGCAGCTCACCACCACCTTCTCAAGGGCAACTAGGGATGGGCAATAAATGTTGGCTTCCACATCCCATGAATGAATAAAAAAACTTGTTGCCTGTCTTCAAGTGCCCTCGAGATAGCGCAGATTAAAGCAACAGCCATCTGGGCAAGGTGACAGCATTCCATCACATTCCTGACTTTTGCCTTGTAGAAGGTGGACAGAGTTTGGGGAGTCAAGAGGCGAGTTACTCACCACAGAATTCGCAACCTCTTACTTGCTGTTGTAGCCACAGTATTTCCAGGATGGTGATGGCCTAGTGGTATTATCACTAGACTATTAATCCAGAAACTCAGCTAATGTTCTGGGGTCCTAGGTTCAAATCCTGCCTCAGCAGATGGTGGAAATCCATAAAAGATATGTGGAATTAAAAATCTACTGATGACCAGGAAACCATTGTCGATGGCGACAAAGCTCATCTGGTTAACTAATGTCCTTTAGGAAAGGAAATCTGCTGTCCTTACCTGGTCTCGCCTACATGTGACTCTAGAGCCACAGCAATGCGGTTGACAGCCCGCAGGCAACTAGGGACGGGCAGTAAATGCTGGCCAGCCAGTGATGCCCATGTCCCACAAATGAATATTAAAAAATTTATATAGTTGGTCCAATTCAGGTCTCGTCAATGGGAGCCCCTAGGATATTGATAGTAAAGGATTCAGCAATGTAATTGAATGTCAAGGAGTGATGGTTAGATTCTGATTTGTTGGAGATGGTCATTATCTGCATTTTTGTGGTGCGAATGTTAATTGCCATTTTTTTTAGGTGAAGTTGGAATGTTGTCCATTCTTTCTTCATTTGTCCACGGTCTGCTCGAGTATCGGAGCAGTCACAAACGGTGCTGAGTACAAGCTTTGGCGAACATTCCCACTTCTGATCTTATGATGGGAGAAAGATCATTAATGAAGCAGCGGAGGATGGTTGGGCCTAGACAGTACCCTGAGGGACATCTACAGTGATTTCCTTAGACTGAGATGATTGACCTCCAAGAACCACAACCATGGGTGGCATGGTGACACAGTGGTTAGCACTGCTGCCTCACAGTGCCAGGAACGTGAGTTTGACTGCCAGCTTGGGTCACTGCATGTGTGGAGTTTGCATGTGCTCCCCATGTCTGCGTGGGTTTCTTCCGGAAGCCCTGATTTCCTCCCACAGTCCAAAGATGTGCAGGTTAGGTTGATTGGCCATGCTAAATTGCCCCTTAGTGTCAATGGGACTAGCTAGGGTAAATGCATTGGGTTATAGAGATATGCCCTGGGTGGGATTGTGGTCAGTGCAGGCTCGATGGGCCAAATGACCACCTTCTGCACTGTAGGATTCTATGCTTGTATCTTCTTTTGTGTCAGGCATGACTCCAACCAGGGGAGAGTGTTCTCTGATTCCCAGTAACCCCAGTTTGGCTAAAGCTCCTTAATGTCACTCAATTAGATGCTGCCTTTATTTTAAAGACAATCGTTCTCCCATCACCCTTATAGTTCAGCTCCTTTATCCATGCTTTGATCAAAGCTGCAAGTAAGTCAGAATTCAAGTGATCTTCACAGAACCCCAGCCGAGTGTCAGTGAGCAGGTTATTGCTGAGTGAGTGCTGCTTGAAAGCACTGTTGATGTCCTCTTCGATCACTTTACTGATGATCAAGAGTAATCTGATGGAGCAGTAATTAGCCGGATTGGATTTGTTCCGTTTCTTATGGACAGGACATACCCAGTCAATTTTCTATATCATCTGATGGACGCCTATGCTGTCGCTGTGCTGATTCAGCTTGCCTTAGGGGCATGGCTAATTCTGGAGCGTGAGTGTTCAATACTCACAGACAGGATGTCGGCAGAGCCCAGAGGCTTTGCTCTATCTACTGCTTTCATGTTTCTCATGATATCAGACTCGAATTTGCTGAAGGCTGACATCTGTGATGCTGGGGACCTCAAGAGGAGGACAGATGAGTCATCCAGATACTTCTGGCTGAAGTATTGGAAAACGATTCATGCCAAAGGAGCAGGAATACGAGGCCAGAAAATTCAAATGTGGAAAAATAAAGAGGGAATTTTGCCATCTATGTCCCTTTAAAAACACAAGCCTCATCATAATGACCTCATTTCAAGAGGATTTTTTAATCATAAAGTACACAGAGAGGCTTACTCATAGATCTTTTACTTTTATTTTGTACATCAAGATATATTTTCTTGGTTGAGAAACAGATGTGGCCCTTCTAACATTTTATCAACTCTTTTTTTCAGCAAGACTTTAAGAGTGGAGTCTCACTAGATAAACATATTTTAAATATCTGTTTTGAAAAATACGATTGTTTAACTTGACTGATAAATAGATGATGTCTAATGTGGACTTTCATTGCATCTTTTTCATAAGATTAGTGATATTACTGGGAATTTCACAGGACTCGGTGAATTGGGAAGGGTTTAAAGAAGGACACCGTGGAAGTTCTCAGACAGGAGGTTGTGCTATGTGACCCATAGAGCCCACTTGTTCTGGTTAGTGGGAGGAGAGGTGGCCAGGTTTTATAACGCTGAGTGATATGTTCAGTGTTGATTGGATCACTCACGTGATTGATGAGGGGAGATAAGGGAGAATTAACAACTGATAATGACTCGAAATGCAGTACCTTTAAGGAGTGCTGCATTTATACAATAGCCTCTCAACTAAATCACTGTGTGATATGTTGTCCCAGCACCTTCAAAAATAGCTGGGAAGCTCCCAATTTATCACAAGAGTTTGTTGTAAGAAATAATTGGATACCGTGTGGCACATACTCGTTTCTGAGTTTGAGAATGCCATACCAAGGAAAGCAACCAGTCACCATTTCTTGGTGATCATCAGTGACCAAGTGATCTTCAAACATCTGCTGGAGTTTCGAAGAGGAAGAGGCGACTTGGTGGAAACATACAAGATCCTGAGGGATCTTGACAGGGTGGATATGGAGAGGATGTTTCCTCTTGTGGGAGAATCTAGAACTAGGGATTACTGTTTAAAATGAGGGGTGGCCTACTTAAAAGCTTTTTTTCTCTGAGGGTCGTGAGTGTCTGGAACTCTCTCCCTGAAAAGGCAGTGGAAGCAGGGTCCTTCAATATTTTTAAGGCAGAAGTGGGAAGATTCTTGGTAAGATAGGGGGTTGTAAGTTATAGGGGATGGGTGGGATGCAGATTTGAGGTTACTATTAGATCAGCCAAGATATAATTAAGTGGTGAGCATTCTCAAGGGGCTGAATGGCCTACTCCTGCTCCTTGTCCATACGCAAGTGAATAATATAGAGCTAAGGTAGGGAGGCATTCTGGAGTTTTGAATTACTTTTTGTAGTTAAGCTGCCAATAATTAATAACTTTTCTGAATGAAAGTCGAGGAATCAGGTCAAAAAATGCAATCTCGCTCCATACTCCAGGAACATGGGAATGGGAATGAGCCTTTCCCGATCCTTACAATTCAATAAGATCTTGGTTGATCTTAACTCTATTTAACAGTTGTAGATCCATATCATTAGATACTGTTACCTCATTCATATCTATCGATCTCAGTCTTAAACTCCAATTATAGCCCACCAACCACAATCTGTTCCAGATTTTATTGTCCTTGTGTATAAAAATAACGCTCCAATTTCCCGCCTGATTGGCCAAGCTATAATTGAACATTAGAGCCCCCTAATTTTCCCCATCAGAGGAAAGAATTTGTCTGTGTTTACACTAGCAAATGCTTTTAACATTTTAAACACCGTGATTAGATCACTCTTCAATATTCAACTGAGAACGTGACTCATCACAACATGGAATAATTGAGACTATTACTGGAAATGAATTTAAAGGGAATTCGATAAGAATATGAGCGGGAGAAAGGAATAGTAGGAATTAGAGATGGAGTGAGATGAGGCAAGGTGGGAGGAGACGGACGTAGGGACAGAAACACTGGCACAGACCAGTTGGGCCAAATGGCCGTTTCTGTGCTGTACAAAATTCAATATAACTGGCCTGGACCTGACATTGTGAAGGAAATAAATAAACTGGAGAAGCTGCAGCATTCTTGGGCCAGAATTTCACAGGTGGCAGAGAGCTTTAAAAACGGCAGCAGGAGCCTGCTGCAGAGAGCCTACACCCCCCATTTCTGACTAATAGAATTTTTGATGTGGGTATGCCGGCGTTGGACTATTTTCACAGATATGGGGAAGGGGAAAGAGCATAAAATACACAAGGACAAAACACAAATCCACTGAACTGTCTGAAAATACTGCTGAGCTTAAACTATTTAAAATCCGGCTCTTTCCTTCCAACTATGTAAGAGTAAACCTCCCCTGGCATTGCTCATGGGTATAAGCCAGAAGCACACAGTGTCCTTACTCACAACCAATCCCATTTTCCCTAACCCTGTTCTCCCTGACTGACACAGGCTCTTGTCTTCACTGACTGACACTGGCGCCAGGTTTAACAATACCTCAATTTTAACACTCATGCCTTTGTCTTGAAGTTACCAAGACTTTGCTCTGTCCCATCTACCTAGTCTCCTCCAGCCTCGCTACCCTCCACAATACCTGCACTCCTCCAGTTCTGGATTCTTGGACATCCTCAATTTTTATTGCTTCACCATTGATGGCCATGCCTTCAACAGCCTGGATCCCCTGTCCTGGAATCCCTTCTTTAAACCTCTCTACCTCCTCCATGAGTGTCCTTAAAGCCTGCCTCCCTGTCCAAGCCACTGGGCCCTTTCTCTAAGATTGCCTTCTAAAGCTCAGGGTCAGCTTTTATTTCAGAATGCCCCTGTGGGGAATTTTGTGGCCTTACGTTGTTTTATTACATGCTATTGTGGTCACTTTCTTTTCTTCAGAAGTGTGATGCAGTTTGTTGAAACGTGACAAGTGGAGCCTGTTGGGTAGGCAACACAAGCCAGGTGATTTTAGAGACTTGCTGGCTCTTCTTGCCAGGGCTGTTCTAAAGGGGGAAAGTTGGGAACCAGGTGCAGTCATTTCTGTACTGTCTTTACAGGACTGCCCTTCGCGACAAAGTGGCATTTGATCAAGTGTGGCAAGAAGGTGAGTGACTTAGAGGGGAATATGTCCCAGGTATCTGCGAAGCACGGTAAAGGGCAGCCTTGGGGTACAGCTGTTAGCACTGCTGCCTCACAGTGCCAGCGACCCAGGTTCATTCCAGTCACGGGTCACTGTCTGTGTGGAGTTTGCAGGTTCTCCCCATGCCTGTTTGTGCTCCTGTTTCCTCCCTCAGTCCAAAGATGTGCGAGTTAGGTTGATTGGCCATGCTAAGCTGCCCCTTAGTGTCAATGGGATTAGCTGGGTAAATACACGAGGTTACAGGGATAGGGCCTGGTTGGGATTATTGTTGGTGCAGGCTTGCTGGGTCAAATGGCTTCCTCCTGCGCTGCAGGGATTCTGTCTACTGCACTTGTCCTTTCAAATGTAATGGTCACGGGCTTGGAAGGTGTTATCCAACTGGTATGTTGCTGCAGTGCGTCTTGTAGATGGTACACATGGCTACCGCTGTGTGTCAGCAGTCAAGGGATTGAATATTTGTGGAAGGGGTAGCAATCAAGTGGCTTGCTTTGTCCTGGATGGTATTAAGCTTCTTGAGTGCTGTTAGAGCTGCACTCATCCACACGAGTGAATGATATTCCATCACACTCCTGACTTGTGCCTTGTAGAATTGAATACCTACAAAACAGGAGGAGGCAATTTGGCCCATTGTGTCTGGACCAACCTGTTCATAGAGCATCTCACTCAGGTCCTCACTATCCTGACATGAAATATACCGTCTTTACTGTCTCTGGGTCAACTCCTTCCCTAAGAGCACTGAGGGTATACCACCACCTGGATGTTCCCCTCCAAGTCACTCACCATCCTGAATTGATGCCCCATTCAAATGCCACTTTGTTGCCAAGGGCAGTCCTCTAAAGACAGTACGGAAAAGACTGCACCAGTTCCCAACTTTCCCTCCTTGGGCGGCATGGTAGCACAGTGGTTAGCACTGCTGCTTCACAGCTCCAGGGACCTGCGTTCGATTCCCTGCTTGGGTCACTGTCTGTGTAGAGTTTGCACATTCTCCCTGTGTCTGTGTGGGTTCCCACTGGATGCTCCAGTTTCCTCCCACAGTGCAAAGATGTGTGGATTAGGTTGATTGGCTATGCTAAAATTGCCCCTCAGTGTCCTGAGATGCATAGGTTAGAGGGGTTAGCGGGTAAAACGTGTAGGGCCTGGGTGGGATTGTGGTCGGTGCAGACTCGATGGGCCGAATGGCCACATTCTGCACTGTAGGGTTCTGTGATTCTATACAGCTCAGAGTCTGCAGCGGTTCAAGAAAGCAGCTCACCATCATCTTCTCAAGGGCAACTAGAGATGAGCAATAGAGGCTGGTCTAGCCAGTGACATTCACATCTTGCACGGTGGCAGGTGACAGCCTCTCTGGCTTCCCACCTCTGCCCCAATTAAGTCCTTGGTCAGATGATTATGAGTGTCTTTCTGTCTTGTCACTATTTGAGGCCCTTAAATAGGAAATTAATACCCCCTTAATTGCCTCACTGCGCTGTCACTGTTACTAATCTAATGACAGGCAAGGGAAGCCTGAACAACAAATCCTGTCACGTTTGCTTGTGAGCTTCAGGGATGGGGTTGGGCCCTTGTTCAGAAGGTGCTCAGAGCCCGCCAGGTTCCTCGATCCCGGGGGGCAAAAGAACCACTTCCCCAGCCTTGCTGCTGATTTGCAATCCCTCTACAACGTAATCCCATACCGCCCTCTCCCCCCCAAATCCAACCCCACAATGACCCTCCTATCATCACTTGCCTGCCTATTCTGGGGCTCGGTGTGTGCAATACCAGCAGCAGCCATCGCCACCGAGTGGATCTACTGAGCAAGAAGAGCTATCAGCTTCTAATTGGCCAGCAGCTCACACTGGGAGGGGTTTCTGCCCTCAGGGTCCTGGATCCTGGGGAAGGCCTGCCAGTTTTCTGTCCTGTGCAAATGATCATGCTCAATGCATTCAACACAACTTGCCACAATTCTTTCTTGTCAACAGAAGCCCTCAGCTCCTGAGTAAAATTTACCCCAAACTCTTCAATGGACACTCCATGAGGATGTTATGACAGTTTCCCCAGTGGGTAAATGTAACACATTGTATAGAGTGTGGCTCCTTAGGCCTACATGTTGACCAGGACAGAGGAAGGGTATGAATGGACCCAATGGGCCTATGAGAGGAAGAGGAACTGCAGCCAGGTGCCCCGCCCAATGACTACCCAGCATCCTTTGCTGGAAAGCTTACACCTGCAGGTATTGGCCAAAGATGGAAGACAACCTAAGATGTGACAGCCACCCTGGTTAAAGAGCTTATTGGCATATAGGGTTTACAACACAGAAACAGGCCATTTGGCCCAACTGGCCAATTATGCTTCACACAAGCCTTCTTCTATCCTACTTCACCAAACCCTGTCAGTATAGCAATAAATTCTACTAGCTGATGAATAGCATAGTGACAGTATCTGTATGAGCTCAGCAAGTGTTACTAACTGTAACAGAAGGGAGAATAACTGGTGTAGAGAAGCGGGGTTTGTAATACAAGGCCCCATAATGAGCAGCAAAAGGATCTACAATTCATGTCATCTCTCTCTCTCAAGTGAAACTTTACACTGTCAGTAGATTGTTGTTAACAACATTGCAAATTCCTGTACACCTCTGCAACCAATAAATTTCACAACATCTTTAAACATACAAAGAAATCAAAATATGACATAGTAGTGCAAAACATTACCTTCTTTCTAATGGGCAACATGGAACACACAGTAGATTTAGATGTGTACTAAATGAAGCAGGTCACACACACTTCATATACAAAGGAGCCTCTGGTTAAGTGTGACTGGTAGTGAGTACCATTGTGTACACACAAAAACACCTCTGGATAAGTCGACTTTCCTGTGCAGGGACAGTGATGGCTCAGGAAAGCAAGAGAGGGTCACTGCATCCTGACCAGTAACACCTTAGCAACCAGGATCTTTGTTTCATTATCCTCTTTACACAAAAAGCCCTTTCTCTCCATCGAACTGTTGGAAGTTTGAGTTAAAACAGTTTTCTATTAGTGTCAGACGAGCAGTTTTAATCACACAGTAAACTTGAAAAAAGAAAGATGGACAATTAAATTATATTCCATGAACTGACCATCCCCAAGGAGCTTAAAGCCAATTAGGTGCTTTTTTGAAGTGAATTTGCTCCTGTAGGAAAGGCGACAGCCAACTTACACATCGCAAGCTCCTGCAAACGGCAATGTCTTAGTAAGCAGACAACCTGTTTAATTGATGTTGGTTGTTATATAAATAATAGGTAGATCACACTGGACAATCCCTATGCTATTCTTCAAATAATGCCATGAGGACCTTTTACACTGGCTGCAGAGAATGGACAGGACGTCAAATTAACCTCTCATTTGAAACACCTCTGACAGTCCAGCACTTTGTCATCACTGAAACTTATGCTCAGGTCCCTGTGGTGAGGTTTGAACACACAATCTTCAGACTCAGAAGTTACAGTTCTACCCCTGAGCCATGACTGGCACCCACATATTAATTATGGTTTTTTTTAAGAAGGTAGAGGATCAAGATAAGCATTTAGATAGAAGCAACTGAGAACTAAGGTGTATGATTGGCAAAGGCCATAAAAATGGGATAAAGCATTAAGGGTGACGAGGAACATTTTAGGGTGTATATTCCTGTGACAGTGGTAGATAGCGAGGGGTAAGTGGGAGGTTATAACGGAATAGACACAGGCTGCAGCTTGAGGAGTGATACGGGAAGGCTGGGTAAGAAAGCATTAAGAAAAAGAAATCTTTAGTTAATGAATGTGGGTCTAAGGGTGGCCATCTGAAATTCCAGACAGTGGAACTCTGGTGATCCAGACTTGGGTGGGTATGTATTGAGCAACATTTGTACCATACAAGAACAAGGCAATGATCATCTCCAGCAAGAGGGAGAAACTAATTATCTCCCCTGGATACTCGACAACTATGCCTCAATCCCCTACTATCAACACCCTGGGTGTTACCATTGAGAGAAAATTGAACTGGATCAGCCACATAAATACTGTGGCTACAAGAGCAGGACAGAGGTTGGGAATTCTGCAGAGAATAACTCACCTCCTCACTCCCCAAAGCCAGTCCAAAATCTATAAAGGGACAAGTCAGGAGTATGATGGAATACTCTCCATTTGCCTGGATGAGTGCAAGTCCAAAAATGACTCAAGAAACTCAACACCATCCAGGCCAAAGCAGTCCCACTTGACTGGCACCCCTTTCAAAAACATCTACTCCCTCCACGACCAGCACACCAAATACAAGATACATCGCAGCAACTTGCAAAAACTCCTTTAACATCACCATACAAACTCGTAACCTCTATCACCTAGAAGGACAAAGGCAGCAGATGTGTAGGAACACCACTTGTAAAGTTTCCCTCCAAGTCACACATCATCCGCACTTGGAAATATAGTTACTGTTCCTTTACTGCAACTGGGTCAAAATCCTGGAACTCCCTCCCTAAGAGCACTGTGAATGTACCTACATCACTGTGACTGCAGCTATTCAAGGAGACAGCTCACCACCATCTTACTGAGGGGCAATTAGAGGTGGATCAATAAATGCTGGCTTAGCCAATGATACCCACATATTATAAACGAACAAAATCAGATCGGATTTGGGTTTTAAAGATACTGCACATCTGCAGGTTCAGTCTGACTCACATCTGGAGAAGGCGATAGGCCTGAAATGTGACACTTTCTGAAAGAGCTGAAAAAAATGCCTTTAGTTCAGGTGATCAACAGAAGGTTCCAAATCATCCAGAACTTTACATCAGTCAGACCACAGTGAAATCATATAGAATCATATCGAAATCCAAGTGCAGAAGAGGTCATTTGTCCCATTGAGTCTGCACAACTCTCTGGAGTATTTTACCCAGGCCCTATCCCGGAATCCCCCATGTTTAATATCACTAATCCGTCTAATCTATACATCTCTGGACAACTTAACATGGCCAATCCATCTAACCTGCACATTTGTGGACACCTTAACATGGGGTAAAATACCCCAGTCCAACACCAGCATCTCCACATCAATTTAACATGGTCAATCCATCTAACCAACACATCTTTGGACTGTGGCAGGAAACCAGAGCACCCAGAGGAAACCCAATGTGCAAACTTGGTATTTGCCTTCAATACCAAAGGCAGGTATTGAACCCGGGTCCCTGGAGCTGTGAGGCAGCAGTGCTAACCACTGTGCCGTCTAAGGGTGTAGCCTAATGGGTAGGGCATCAGTGTACATAAGGAAATGGATCCTTAGATGATATTGACAGATATGAAGTCCTGGGCAGATTGAAGGTGACTACAGAGGACAAACTAGTTACAGGAGGCAAACTGACCACCTTGGGGCAAGAAGGAATTGAATTAGAAGAGGGCAATGCCATGGAGGGGCAGCAATTCGGAGTTACCATGGAGGAATGGCTGACTGCATTCAGATGTAATGGAGAGAAGGAAGGATAACTACTTAGGACAACTTTGAAGACAATGGGACCCATTCTTCAGCTGATTCTAATTTCAGAAGGAGGAAGCAAGTATGGGATCATGTTCTATAGATCAAAGCCCTTCGATTGACAATATCACTCATACTATACCAGCAGAGATCTTTCATTTCCCACCTCAGCAATGCTCCCAATCTCTAGAATGCTTAAGGGACCATCTGTAAGGTGGGCTAAGTGCAAGAGAAATAGGAGAAGTAGGCCTTTCGGCCCATTGAACCTATTCTGTCATTCAATAAGATCATGGCTGGTCAAACTGAGCCTTAACTCCATTGTCCCTCATAACCCTCAATTCCCTTATCAATAAACATCTGTCAATTCAGCCTTGAATATAGTCAGTGTCCCAGCCTCCACTGCTCTCTGTGGAAGCAAATTCATGGAAACATAGAAGATAGGAGCAGGGGGAGGTCACTCAGCCCTTCAAGCCTGCTCCATCACTCATTACAGTTGTGGCTGATTGTCCAACTCAATAGCCTAATCCTGCTTTCTCCCCATAACCTTTGATCCCATTTGCCCCAAGTGCTATATCCAGCAGCTTCTTGAATACATTTAATGTTTTGGCATCAACTACTTCCTGTGGTAATGAATTCCACAGGCTCACCGTCTGCCTGTGGAATTCAATACCACAGGATTCCAAATTCCAAAGGCTAACAATCCTCAGAGAAGAATTCCTCATCTACATCTTAAATGGGAGACCCCTTGTTTGGGAACTGTACCCCCGGTTCCAGATTCCCCCACAAGTGGCAAACATCCTCTCAGCATCTACTCTGTCGAGCCCCAAGTTTCAGTAAGATCACCTCTCAATTTTCTCAACTTCATTGTGCATAAAAACCCAACCTTGTCTCATAGAACAAAGCACCCTTTCAGCCTGCTGAAGAACATGGTTGAGCCTTGGACAGTCAGCAGAGAGAAGGGATGGAGTCAGTAACTAGGGGAGAGTTTGGAGCAAGAACCAAAATAATTTAGCTGGAGGAGGTTTCTGTCCTCCAGTATGGGCGTAGGATAAAGAATCTGATAACTTAGTAAGAGTGGAGAGTCGATGGGGGGTGTTGGGGAGATAGAGCTGGGGTATTGTCAGCGCACATGTGGGAACTGATGCTGTGCTTTTGGATGGTGTTGCCAAAGGCCAGCATACAGATGAAAAATGGGAGAGGATCAAGACAAGATCCTTCAGGAAATCCAGAGGTTATCATAGAGTCCCTACAATGCAGAAGGAGGTCATTAGGCCCATCAAGGCTGTATCGACTCTGAAAGAGCACCTTCTCCAGGCCCAATCTCCTTGCCCCTATCCCTGCAATATTGTGGCTAACCTCCCTAACCTTCACATTTTGGGACACAAAGGGACATCTTGGCTGGGTTAAGTGGATTGGCCCTTGTCAGGGGAATTAGTGGGGTCACAGAAATAAGCCTGGGTGAGACTGTTGTTGCTGCAGACTTGACTGGGCGGCATGGTGGCACAGTGGTTAGCACTGCTGCTTCATAGCTCCAGGGACCCGGGTTCAAGTCTAACCTCAGGTGACTGTGTGGAGTTTGCACATTCTCCCCGAATCTGTGCGAGTTTCCTCCGAATGCTCCGGTTTCCTCCAACACTCCAAAGATGTGTGGGTTAGGTTGATTGGCTATGCTAAATGCCCTTTAGTGTCAAGGGTTTAGGAGGGCAAATATGTGGAGTTACTGGAATAGAGCCTGGGTGGGATTGTTGTGGGTGCTGTCTCAATAGGTCAATGGCCTTCTAGGTCAATGTAGGGATTCTATGATCTTTGGACATTGTAGTGAAGCATTGAGACCATATGAACAAGGAGCATAAGTAGAACAGTCAGCCCTGCAAGCCTGCTCCACCATTCAACAATATCACATCTCATCTGTTTGTGTTTTCAGTTCCGCATTCCCATATATCAGAGTTACCAAGGTGATTCTCTAGGTGTGAACATTAGAGAACACTGGAATCCAACAACTGCAGTCCACCAGTTGGGGGGAGGGGGTGCAGAGTGGCAGCTGGTGGAGAAAGAATGGGTAAGATGAACAAGTGTAAATTGAGAGAGGTGGATACTCAGCAAGACCTTGGTATCCTCATGCATCAATCACCGAAAGTGAGTGCGCAGGGACAGCAAGCAGTAAAGAAGGCAAATGGTATGGTTGGCCTTCATAGTGAGAGGATTTGCGTATAGGGGTAGGGATGTTTTACTGCCGTTGTATAGTGTTGATGAGGCCACATCTGGTCATTGTGTGCAGTTTTGCTGTCCTGATCTGAGGAAGGATCTCCTTGCTATAGAGGGGGTACTGATGTGGAGATGCCTGTGTTGGACTGGGGTAAACACAGTAAGAAGTCTCACAACACCAGGACTTTAAAGTGGTGTTGTGACACTTCTTGGAGGGAGTACAAGGGTTTACAAGCTGATTCCTGGGATGGCAGGTCTGTCATATCAGGAGGTACTAGCTCAGTTAGGATTGTATTCACTGGAGTTTAGAAGAGTGAGAGGTGATCTCATAGAAACTTATGAAATTCTAACAGGGTTAGATTCAGAAAGAATGTTCCCAATGCATTCCAGCACTAGGGGTCATAGTTTGAGGATAAGGGGTAAACCTTTGAGAACTGAGGGGAGGAGAAATTTCTTCACCCAGAGGGTGGTGAATGTGTGAAATTCACTACCATAGAATGTAGTTGAGGTCAAAACATTATCTGTTTCCAACTCTTGCGGCTAAAGGGATCAAGGGATATTGGGGGGGGGGGTGAAAACAGGATATTGAATTCGATGATCAGCAATGATCAAAATGAATGGTGGAGCAGGCTCGAAGGGCCGAATGGCCTATCTTGCTGCTGGTTTCTTTGTTACTATGACATTTTGAAGTATATGAATCTTCCTAGAGAAAGTGTGCCTGCCACCCAATGCAATCCAGCCGACTCCAGATCAGAAAAGGTCAATTTCTAAACCCAGCTCACATCAAATACTCAAAAAGAAACTTCCAAGTCAAAAATTTAATTTAGATTGTGACAGATTTCCCCTTGCCCCCGCCTCCAAAATCTTTAAGTTGAAAACTACCAGACCGGTTAGTCACTGACAACTACCGCTTTGCATTTCTATAGCCTCTTTGATGTGGTAAAATGCCCCAAGGTGCCTCACGGGAAGGTGATCCAAACTGGTCACTGAGCCACAGAAGGCTATGCCAGGACAGGTGAATTCATGGAAACCGTAGCCTGTGACAGGTACAAGTCCTCCAGTGTTTCCTTCGGGCTTGACACAATAGCGGCGCACGTGAAATGGGGCACAGTTGCAGATGCCAGATCTGATGTCATCCTTCCAGACAAGGGTAAGAGGGAAAGCAAGAAAACAAAGAATGTGTGCGTGGAAATGTATCTCATGCAGCTGGTTACCCGACTGAAGGAAACACAATCGTCAGCATTCGTCTGGAACAAAAGGTCACTGATACACAGCAATGTCTAATGGGGTAACAGTTCCTCAAAAAAAATAGAGATTCTGCTCACAGCCTTACCCTCTTTGGGCCCAGCTATCGCCGCGGAGCCTCTGCCCATTGGACTGGAATGCTTGTTAATCCGGCCAGGCGCCTTCAACCCACTTGGTTTGAGCAGACTCATGTTCCTTAAGGCCTGGGTTTCTCTCTCCAGCAGACAATAATACTCTTTCTCAAGGAGCACTGAGGATTAGTGCAGAGCCAGCACCTCACACATCTCTCCGGCTCACTGTCCCCCACATCCTTACAGGACCCAACCTCTAATCTGAAAAGGAAAGAAAGAGAGGAAGGGAGAGAGAGGGACAGGGAGAGAGGGAAGGAGGGAGGGAGGGAAAGAAAACTGCATCAGAGTCTTAACCAAACCTCACTTTTGATTTGTCATTTCGATAAATAACGTGGAGAGTCAAAACAAAAAACAGCACAAGCCCACCCAATCTCTTTACAAAGCAGCCTCAGCTGTGACTGTGAAGAGAGAGCCCTTTATCTACCATCACTGTAATATCTGTAGCATCCTTACAGTGTGCTCTGTCGCTCCTCTCATCCAGCTCCCTGCTGTACAGAGATTATACGGTACTCTGCTGCTGTGCTGCCTCTCCCTTTGGCTGCTTGTCTGGGATGCAGTGAGATACACAGAGAGAAGCCGGGTCACATGAAGCTGCTCACACTCTGCGCTGGGGATTGGAGGAATTTACCAATCATTCAGTGTTTCGGAGCCCGGGGAGCTGTCCAATGAAGGCTTCTGTAAATAAATAAATAAAGGCAGGCAGACAGAGATGGAACCAGCATTTTCACACAAAAGCCTTCCACAGAATAAAAATGTCCTTTTTGGGTCCTTTGCACAATGGGCTGGGCTGCGGCTGGTCTAGTGAGCTTCAGAAACAGGAGGGCTGGCGATGCACTGAAGGAGCTGTGATTGATTCTCAGTTCTGCTGAATAAATGAACAAAAGGGAAAGTGATAGGGGAGGGAGGGCGCTGCCTCCACCTCCTCCAGCTGCCTGTTGTCTCTCTGCCAGCCAGCTTTATGGATTATTCATTGGGGAAGCTGTAACTGAGGCAGGAAATGAATGTCAAACAAAGGCGGAAGCTTGAATCTGGGTGAAGTGCCACTGCTCCCAGTCTGTCACACACATACACGCACTGATACACACACAGAGACACGGATACGTACACGGGATACACACACTGATATACATACATCCACACATACACACTCTGGTACACACACCACATAGATGGATGCATACACACACACATACACGGATACACACACAGAACTAGGGAAGAGAAGCATTGTCACGTCCAGGAATGAGCTGCAATCTGTGCTTTCTGACAGCAGCGAGGTGGAACAGGGACATTTTAATTACAAAAAGGAATGACAAATACTTCCTAAAAGCCAAACCCTTGTTTCATGTGTACAAAGATTATCCCGAAGCTTGGTATTTCATTCATCTCTGTGTCTCTCCCGCACACACAGATATATATTATATATATGTTTATGTACATAGTCTGCGAAGAGGAAATCAGGCAGTTGCTTTAATCCCGATCACTAACCAGTGACCCCTGCCGGAGGGGGGTAAGCAAAGTTGCAGTGAGTGAGTGAGACTAACAACGAAGAAAGAAAGACTGGCTGACGTTTATTTAAACAGCACCTTTCATAATCTCGGGATGTCCTAGAACGAGTACTTTTGAACTGGACTCACAGTTGGAACATGCAGCAACTTGAGCACAGCAAGATCCCACTAACAGCCCTGTGAAAATGATCATCTGTTTATTGTAATACTGATTGAGAGACACTGGGGTTAACTCCCCCTGACACTGACTGAGACACGCTGGGGTTAAATCCCCTCGATACTGACTGAGACACACTGGGGTTAACTCCCCCTGACACTGACTGAGACACACTGGGGTTAACTCCCCCTGACACTGACTGAGGGACACTGGGGTTAACTCCCCCTGACACTGACTGAGGGACACTGGGGTTAACTCCCCCTGACACTGACTGAGGGACACTGGGGTTAACTCCCCCTGACACTGACTGAGGGGCACTGGGGTTAACTCCCCCTGACACTGACTGAGGGGCACTGGGGTTAACTCCCCCTGACACTGACTGAGGGGCACTGGGGTTAACTCCCCCCGACACTGACTGAGGGACACTGGGGTTAACTCCCCCTGACACTGACTGAGACACACTGGGGTTAACTCCCCCTGACACTGACTGAGGGACACTGGGGTTAACTCCCCCTGACACTGACTGACGGACACTGGGGTTAACTCCCCCTGACACTGACTGAGGGACACTGGGGTTAACTCCCCCTGACACTGACTGAGACACGCTGGGGTTAACTCCCCCTGACACTGACTGAGGGACACTGGGGTTAACTCCCCCTGACACTGACTGAGGGACACTGGGGTTAACTCCCCCTGACACTGACTGAGACACGCTGGGGTTAACTCCCCCTGACACTGACTGAGACACGCTGGGGTTAACTCCCCCTGACACTGACTGAGGGACACTGGGGTTAACTCCCCCTGACACTGACTGAGAGACACTGGGGTTAACTCCCCCTGACACTGACTGAGGGACACTGGGGTTAACTCCCCCTGACACTGACTGAGACACGCTGGGGTTAACTCCCCCTGACAGTGACTGAGACACGCTGGGGTTAACTCCCCCTGACACTGACTGAGGGACACTGGGGTTAACTCCCCCTGACACTGACTGAGACACGCTGGGGTTAACTCCCCCTGACAGTGACTGAGACACGCTGGGGTTAACTCTCCCTGACAGTGACTGAGACACGCTGGGGTTAACTCCCCCTGACACTGACTGAGAGACACTGGGGTTAACTCCCCCTGACACTGACTGAGGGACACTGGGGTTAACTCCCCCTGACACTGACTGAGGGACACTGGGGTTAACTCCCCCTGACACTGACTGAGACACACTGGGGTTAACTCCCCCTGACACTGACTGAGACACACTGGGGTTAACTCCCCCTGACACTGACTGAGGGACACTGGGGTTAACTCCCCCTGACACTGACTGAGACACGCTGGGGTTAACTCCCCCTGACACTGACTGAGGGACACTGGGGTTAACTCCCCCTGACACTGACTGACGGACACTGGGGTTAACTCCCCCTGACACTGACTGAGAGACACTGGGGTTAACTTCCCCTGACACTGACTGAGGAACATTGAGGTTAACTCCCCTCGATACTGACTGAGAGACACTGGGGTTAACTCCCCCTGACACTGACTGAGGAACATTGGGGTTAACTTTCCAGTGCTTCGTCAAGATGGTGCCATGGGCTGTTTTACATCAGTCCACCATCATGGATCGGACTTCAGTTTAACGTCTCACCTGAAAGACATAAGGCTTAGCTGCAATGCCCTCTATAGTCGAACATCTGCTAACACCCAGTGAGCTTGCAGGTGAAGCTCTGTCATTTTGACTGAGATACCAGAAGATTGCTGGCACCCAAGTGCCCATATGCAGTATCATAGTAGTAAGGCAGCAGTTTATCCGAGATTCTGGCTGGCATAATGGATTAGCATAGGAACTAGAAGCAGGAGTAGGCCATTCTGCCCTTTGAGCCTGCGCCCACCATTCATCTTGATATGGCTGGTCATCAAGTTCAATGTCCTGATCCTGCCTTCCTCTCCATATCCTTGATCATTGCTTCGGATTATTGTTGATTGCCTCTGGGACTAGAGGTCAAATGCAGCCCAGGCTAATGGTTTGAGTGTCTCCTCACCCATCTAGCCATTTCATTCTGGGTGAGGTGAGTTTGTCTGTGGACCCACAGGTTAGTGGGCAGTCAGTGCTGCTCTCTACCTTCTCCCAACCGCAATGACACTGGTGATTAAGCAAACCCATTTCACACAGGCCCTGCTGGTACAACTCCCAACAATGAGTTCCTGTTG
Source organism: Carcharhinus amblyrhynchos (assembly GCF_965287045.1). Lineage (NCBI taxonomy): Eukaryota > Metazoa > Chordata > Chondrichthyes > Carcharhiniformes > Carcharhinidae > Carcharhinus > Carcharhinus amblyrhynchos. The sequence goes on along the minus strand of NC_137346.1, from coordinate 38,538,835 downwards.
TATGAACCTTTGTGTCGGAAGTGTCAAGGACAAAATTCTAAATTCCTTCCCTACATTGTCTCAAGCAAAATAATCCAATGCAGTCATCAATATCTCTGTAACCCTTAGTACTTTTAATACAGTTTTAATCCAATGATACCACTCCATATATCACTTTTACCCTCTATCTATATATCTGCATCCTTCAGTAAAATTAATATTACTCTAGCCCTGTGATACTAGTATTACTGGATCACTATAGCCCTGTGTTAATATTGCTGCATTCTCCAGTACTAACATCTCTGTAATCCTGTGATTAATATCTTTATGATCTTAATTGTTAGTAATACCTCTTTAATGCTGTGTTGCCATTGTCAGCATATAACATGACAACCCTCTATGTTACTAATATAACTGTATTCCTCAGCATTGACATCTCTATGACATTCTGTTGTTGATAAGTTGTGAAGGAAGATTGCACACAGTTATCAATTTAGCTCCTGCAAACCGCACCCCACCCCCCCCACTTAAGCTAAGGATGGTGTTCAGTTTAATTTAGAAGGTTAATCTAGGTTTTTCAGTATAGTTCAGGGAAACCGATCTTATCGATAGAGTGAGAGAAGAAAATTCTTCTGGATGGTGATAGTCTGCAAGTTTGAACCAGACCCTTCAGGAACGAAACAAAGAAACAACATGCACACAAAGAATGGTAGAAATCTGGAACTCTGCCACAAATGGCAATCGATTCCAGATCAATTGCTGCCTCACAGTGCCCAGAATATGGGTTCAATTCCCAGCTTGGCTTCCTGTCTCTGTGGAGTCTGCATGTTCTCCCCGTGTCTGCGTGGGTTTCCTCCAGGTGCTCCAGTTTCCTCCCACAGTCCAAAAGACGTGCTGATTCAGTGCATTGGCCGAGCTAAATTGACCTTCAGTGTACCCAAACAGGCGCTGGAGTGTGGCGACTAGGGGATTTTCACAGTAACTTCATTGCAGTGTTCATGTAAGCCTACATGACACTAATAAATAAACTTAAAATTTAACATACTTTAGGGTTTCTGCTCTGGTACCCAACTACTGAAATATTGACAAAAGGGGAAAGTAGGGGTTTTACAGAAGTGATGAGGGTGATATTAAGGAGCAGGAAGGCAGAGGGAGAAATCAATTACTGTGGCCACAGTGAGTGCAATTTTGAATTCGAATTTATACGGTTATTTACGGTGGGAGGGTTTTTATGAAGGCCGGATTACACGAATATTTACGGGACTGGTGCAACCTTTTTGAACCCAAAGCCGATGACGTCACGAAGTTCTGGAACGTTGCGACTGTAAATTGGAATGTGTCAGTTTCTGGCGGGAAAATGTAGCGAGTGGAGGAGTTGCAACCCGGAAGGGAGGAGGAAGCGAGTGTTACCCTCTGCAGATCCTCCCTCGCACCATGGTGTTCCTCCGGGAGGGCGTCTGTCCCGGAGCCACCGCCCAGCTCATCAAGGCTTTAAAAGACCAGAACATAGTGACAGGTAGGGAGGGAGTCCTCTGCCCCATCTATTACCCCTCTCAAGAGGAAGAACTTACATTTCTGCACCGCTGTCTGCAGTCTCTTTCCGGCTTGCTCTAGTGCAGTTGCTGCTTTGTTTTAAACAGGATTGCCTGAGCACAACTTCGCCCCAGCACGAGTAACTTCCCAGGCAAGCAGAATCTCGCCTGCCTTTTTCACTTCTGCTGCAATTCAATTGGTGATGGCTATAATTATTCCTCCCAGGATTTGCTTCCCGGATATCACTCAGTCAGCAACCCGGGAGAAATAGCATAAATGTGTTACTTATTTCTCTTAAAGCATTCCAGTGTTAGAAAAAAAATCTTTGGAGAGGCAGTTGACTGGAGGTGAGGATGTTTGAAAGCAGCATGTAATTAAAATCTCCAGTGATATGTTGAATTAGAGTTGACAAGCTTCCCTCTGTGGTTAATGTAGTGGTATTCACGTAATGCCCTCAGCAGCTCCCCACCGCCCCCAAACCAGTAAATGTCCTCTGTTCTAGATACAGAATAAACGTTAGCACTGTTTATACCTGTGATTAGTTTCTAAGTAAGACGTCTCACAACACTAGGTTAAAGTCCAATAGGTTTTGAGGTGACTCACCTAACAAAGGGGCAAACCCTGAAAGCTAGTGGCGTTTACTACCAAATAAACCTGTTGGACTTTAACCTGGTGTTGAGAGTTCTTACTGTGTTTACCCCTATCCAACTGCTGACATCTCCACATCATTAGTTTCTAATCCAGGTGTACAGAGTCTCCTCTCTCTGTGCCCAAGGACCCTGAGAGGCCCAGATAGTGTGGACATAGGGAGGATGTTTCTATTAGTGGGAGAGACTACAACTCGAGGGCACAAATCTCAGCGTGAAGAGACGCTCCTTTAAAAGTAAGATGAGGAGGAATTTCTTCAGCCAGAAGGTGGTGAATTGGTGGAACTCATTGCCGCAGAGGGCTGTGGAGGCCAGATCATTAAGGGGATCATTGATCAATAAGGGGATCAAGAGTTACAGGAGAATGGGGATAAGAATCATATCAGCCATGATTGAATGAAGCAGACTTGATGGGCTGAATGGCCTAATTCTGCTTCTCTATCTTATGACCTAACCTGAGATGTTAAGAATCCCAATCTTAAGTATACTGGCCTGTGAGATCACAGGACTACACTCCTCATGGTGGCACAGTGGTTAGTACTGGTGCCTCACAGCGCCAGGGACCCTGGTTCAATTCCACCCTTGACTGACTGATTGTGTGGAGTCTACACGTTCTCCCTGTGTCTGTATGGGTTTCTTCCAGGTACTAGGTTTCCTCCCACAGTCTGGAAGATGTGCTGGTTAGGTGCGTTGGCCATACTAAATACTCCCTCAGTGCACCCAACAGGCACTGGAGTGTGGAGACTAGGGGATTTTCACAGTAACTTCATTACATGTTAATGTAAGCCTACTTGTGACACTAATAAATAAATTTTAAACTGGTACCATGCAAGTGGGCAGTGTGCATGCTGATGGCTGACAAGTATGGTGGGTTAATGCAAGTATTCAGACTGGGATTTTGGACTTAAGGTTGTGGAACTGTCTAACCCAGATTCATGGATTCTCCCATCTTTTTCAGTGGTACATTTGGTGTCTGCAGATGTTGAAGACCTGGCGCAGAAATGTTGCATTTCCTACAAGGTAATGAGGGCGTTGATCCTAATAGTAATGCCTTGTGGGGTGGCGTTGGCATAATGATACTATCGCTAGACTATTAGCTCAGTTTCTGCATTAATACTCTTGGGACCTAGGTTTGAATCCCACCACCACAGATGGTAGAATTTGAATTTACTGGAGTTCTATGAGGATGTGTCTAGGGCGGTGGGTAGAGGAGAGCCAGTGGATGTGGACTTTCTTGATTTTCAGAAGGCGCTTGACAAGGTACCTCACAAGAGGTTATTGCAGAAGGTCAGGGGACATGGAGTTGGGGGTAGGGTGTTAGCATGGATAGAGGACTGGTTGTCAAATAGGAGGCAGAGAGTGGGGGTCAATGGGTGCTATTCGGATTGGCGGTTGGTGACTAATGGAGTGCCTCAGGGGTCGGTGCTGGGGCCTCAGCTATTTACCATTTATATAGATGATCTGGAGGAGGGAACCGAGTGTAGGGTGTCGAAATTTGCTGATGACACCAAGATTGGTGGAACTGCAAATTGCGCGGAGGGTGTGGAGAGTCTGCAGAAGGATCTAGATAGGCTGGGCGAATGGGCCAGGAAATGGCAAATGGAATTTAATGTTGGCAAGTGCGAGGTGGTCCACTTTGGTAGGAATAATGGTAGGAAGGACTATTACTTACGTGGAGAAAAACTGCAGCAGGCGACGGTGCAGAGGGACCTCGGGGTCCTTGTGCATGAGTCGCAAAAACCCAGCTTGCAGGTGCAGCAGGTGGTCAGGAAGGCGAATGGGATGCTGGCCTTCATAGCGAGGGGGATTGAATATAAAAGTAGGGAGGTCTTGCTGCGGCTATATAGGGCATTGGTGAGGCCGCAGCTGGAGTACTGTGTGCAGTTTTGGGCGCCGTACTTACGCAAGGATATTTTGGCCTTGGAGGGAGTGCAGAGGAGGTTTACTAGGCTGATGCCGGAGTTGAGGGGGTTGAGCTATGAGGAGAGGCTGAATAAACTAGGCTTGTACTCGTTAGAGTTTAGAAGAATGAGGGGAGATCTCATTGAGACGTATAAGATGATGAATGGGATGGATAGGATAGAGGTGGAGAGACTCTTCCCGCTCAGAAAGGACAGTAGGACTAGGGGGCACAGCCTCAAGATAAAGGGGGGGGCGGTTTAGAACGGAGTTGAGGAAGAACTTCTTCACTCAAAGGGTGGTGAATCTCTGGAATTCTCTGCCCGTTGAAGTGGTGGAGGCTACCTCGCTAAATATTTTTAAGACGCAGGTTGATGGGTTTTTGATAAGAGAGGGGATTAAGGGTTATGGGGAGAGGGTGGAAATGTGGAACTGAGCAGCGACAGATCAGCCATGATCTTATTGAATGGCGGGGCAGGCTCAAAGGGCCAGATGGCCTACTCCTGCTCCTATTTCTTATGTTCTTATGTTCTAATTCAATAAGCAATATCAGGAATTAAGAATCTACTGATGACCATGAAACCATTGTCAATTGTCATAAAAACCCATCTGGTTCATTAATGTTCTTTAGGAAGGAAATCTGCGTTCTTACCTGGTCTGGCCTACATGTGATTCCAGAGCCACAGCAGTGTGTTGACTCTTAACTGCCCTCCAAGGGCAACTAGGGACAGGCAATAAATGCTAGCCAGCCAGCGATGCCCGTGTGCCACAAATGAATAAAAGAAGAGTAACTCTAAAGGCACCCTGTGTAATATTTAAGATCTTGTATTTTCAGTTGCTGTTATTGCTGAGGGTTTTGGCAATATCAGACAGAATGAATGAATGGTGCAGCCTTGTGTTGTGGTGCTGCTGGTGTTCAGGTGCCGACTGACTTTGTTCCCTTCAAGTGACCAGGCAAAGAATTTTGGAGTTTTAAATTGGCTTTTATTTACAAGCTATAGCAAGGACATCAACACACTAGGTGGTGATGCCGTCCAGAGCACTGGATGTACAAACAAATATACTTCCAGATTCAATTACAAGTAGTTACCACATATCAACCAGAGGTGTACATTTGTATAGAAGTTATCTATATCCACTCACAACTATTGATTAGGTTTACATCATGCATAATACGACACTAAGCTGAGCGGCAGTGTGTGCTGTGAGGAAGATGCTAAGAGGTGACTTGGACAGGCTGACTGAGTGGGCAAGTACTTGACAAATGCAATACAATGTGGATAAATGTGAGGTTATCCACTTGGGCAAAAACGGGAAGGAAGAATGGCGGCAGTTTAGGAAACGGGGAAGTGCAGTGTGACCTGGGTATCATGGTGCAGCGGTCGCTGAAGATTGGCATGCGGGTACAGCAGGCTGTGAGGAAGGCTAATGACGTGCTGACCTTCATTGCAAAAGGACTTAAGTATAGGAGTAAGGATTTCTTGCTGCAGTTATACAGGGCCATGGTGAGGCCACACCTTGAGTTTTTTGTGCAGTTTTTGTCTCCTAGTCTGAGGAACGACATTCTTGCTATTGGAGAAGTCCAGCGAAGGTTCACCAGACTGATTCCTGGAATGGCAGGACTGACATGAAGAAAGACTGGATTGACTGGGCTTGTACTCGCTGGAGTTAAGAAGAATGAGAGGGGATCCCAGAGAAACATATAAAATCCTGATGGGACCGGACAGGTTAGAAATAGGAAGAATGTTCCCGATGTTGGGGAAGTGCAGAACCAGGGGGTCATAGTCTAAGAATAAGGGGTAAGCCATTCAGGACTGAGATGAGGGAGAACTTCTTTACTCAGAGTTATGAACCTGTGGGATTCTCTACCACAGAGAACTGTTGGAGCCAGTTAGATGTGTTTAAGAGGGAGCTGGACGTGGCCTTTGCAGCTAAAGGGATCAAGGGGTATGGAGAGGAAGCTGGAGTGGGATACTGAAAGTGCATGATCAGCCGTGATCATATAGGATGGTGCTGCAGGTTTGAAGGGCCTACTTGTGTACCTATTTTCTATGTTTCAATGTCTGTGTTTCTATAAGGTAAGAATACTATTAACCAATCACAACATGTGCACGTCTACTTGATCATAATATAAAATTGGTGTAAAAGCTTGAATATACTATCTGGTCTTTGACGTAATGACTTGTAGATATCAATTATCCTCCCCTTTTCCAAGGCCTCTGGTGTTTGAATGTTCCTGAGCGAGAAAGGTTTGAAGGTTTGTGTTCAAGTTGTAAACCGTGTTGCCTCCCTGCTGTCTGAGCAACCTCACGTTGTTTAACAATCTGTGAGGGTTCATACCTGCAGGGTTTCTGCTTGAGAACTAGCCACCCTTGGGTACTTCCTCACAGCTAGCAGTGTGAATGATTCTTCGTATGGCTACTAGCCCCTTCACCCTGTCTCAAGCTGCCTTTGTTTCAAAAGGAATCAAAGCATCCTTGGCAAGACCAGCAATTATTCCCCACTGTTACTCACCCTCCTTTGATGTGATAGAATGGAATGGATAACCAGAGCATTTCAGAGGGCAGGTAAGAGTCACCCAATCTAAGTGGGACAGATAGGGCAGCTTCCTAAAGGATTTATTCATTCAGGGGATGAGGGCTTCGCTGGCTGGGCCAGCTTTTCTTGCCCGTCTCTAACTGCCCTTGAACTGAGCGGCCATTTCAGAGTTGGCCACATTACTGACACCAAGTAGGGATGACAGACTTTCCTCCCTAAAGGGGCATTAGTGCACCAGGTGGGTTTTTACGACAATCGATGATGGCTTCATGGTCACCATTGAACTTTTAATTCCATGTTTTTATTGAATTTAAATTTCACCTTCAGCCATGGTGGGATTCGAAGCCCAGCCTCCAGAGTATTACTTTGCATCGCTGGATGACTAGGGTATTACGGTGGCACTGCTGCCTCACAGCGCCAAGGACCCTGGTTCAAATCTGGCCTCGGGTCAGTGTCTGTGTGGAGTTTGCACATTCTCCCCGTGTCTGTGTGGGTTTCCTCCGGGTACTCCGGTTTCCTCTCAGTCCAAAGATGTATAGGTTAGGTGGATGGGCCATGCTTAATTGCCTCTAAGTATCAGAGGGACTAGAAGGGTAAATATTGGAGGGGGGTGGAGTTTCCAGGGCTTGGGTGGGATTGTTGTTAGTGCAGGCTCAGTGGGCCAAATGGCCCCTTTCTGCACTGTAGGGATTCTATGAATCTAATCCAATGACAATACCACTCTGCCATTGCCTCCCCTATAGGATGCCAGTGATCTAACTGGCATGGTGTCATGCTCCATTTTGTAATGCCCCTCCTGTGAAGCACCTGAAGGCGTTCCATGATGCCAAAGGTGGTATTTAAATCTAAGTTGTTGTTACAGTTAGGTTTGTAACAATATCTCAGCTTATTGGTCACTTTTCCAGAAAGCAGCTTAAACTGAAACCAGTTCCTGGCAGCTGGGAATTTGAATTTGGGCGATTCCGTTTCTGGTTTTGAGTGCTGCATCTGAATACCTGGTGCTAATGTTGGGATCTTTCCTCAGACGCTGGTCGCTGTGAGGCGTGTGCTGCTTGCCCAGTATTCTCCTTTCCCTTCCAACGGGGCTGTTCTCTACGAGGAACTTCTGGGATCCACAGCCATCCTGTCAACAGGAAACGACAAGTAGGTACTGCCCGCTGAGTTGTGTAGGTTTGAAAGAAGAGTGAGCCCTTAGTGCCTGCTGTGCCTTCCACTTAGTTCATGCTGATCGGCTCGACTTCCTGCCTTTGGTCCACATCCCCTCGCGGAAACGAGAACTATCGATCTCAGCGGTGAAATTCTCAATTGTCCCTCAAATCTCTTTGGGATGAGGTTCCAGCCTTTCGCGGGGGGGGAAACAATCGTCCTAATTTCACCCCTCAATCACTGAGCCCCTATACTTACACAGTGCTGATTGGCATTACTGGACCCATCAATATCATCCACCCCTCTAAATCCCAGTATCATTCCTGGTGATTTTGCACCATTCCCGATTCCCTGATCCTCATTCATACACCTGCAGAAGGAAATGAGGATAATTAACATACAGAGGAGAGCCCAGGCCTGGGCTCACCGATAGGCCTGCGCTCTCTGGCCGCCTTCCACTGAACTAACCACTGTTAAAATATATCATCTCTCTCTGCAGACTGGATGCTCTGTTGGACTCGGGCCTCTACACCGGTGAGGTGACAGAGTTCGTTGGCGCACCAGGCTGCGGGAAAACACAGGTAACTTTGACACCAGTAATGCTTCAAAACCTTGCAGATTTTCCAGGTGAAAGTCATGATTGTCTATTCGCAATTTATTTCAGATCTTCCAACTGCTTGATCCCTTCCCCCAAAATGTTGCCAGGCATTATCCCAGCAGCCAGCCTATAGGAACTAGGAGCAGGTCCAGGTAATTCAATCCCTCGAGCTGTTCCGCCGTTCGATACGATCATGGCTGACCTCATTTCAGCCTCAACTCCAACCTTCCTGCCCATTCTCCGTCAACCTTCAACCCCATCACGAGTTGAAAATCTATCTATCTCAAATGTATTTAATTTCCCAGCATCCACCGCACTCTGGAATGGTGAATTCCATAAATCCTTTAGGAGAAGTAGTTTCTCCTACTCAATTTTAAATCTTGCTACCCCTTATTCTCGACCTATGACCTCCTGTCCTAGATTGTCCCACAAGAGGAAGCATCCTCTTCACATCTACTTGTCAATCCCCCGATCATCTTGTACACACTAATTCGATCTCCTCTCATTGTTCGAAATTCCAGCTAGTATGGACCTAAACTGTTCAATTTCTCTCTGGAAGACAAACCCCTCATCTCTGAAATCAATCGAGTGAACTGCCTCCAATGCAACAAAATCCCTCCTAGTAAGGGGACTAAAACTCCACAATATTCTCACTAATGCTGTGTACAGTAGCAGCAACACTTCACTATTTTTATGTTCTTTTCCTTTAGCAATAAATGCCAAGATTCCATTGCCTTCCTTATTACCTCCTGTACTTGTAAATTGGTTTTCTGCAATTCATGCACAAGGACACCCAGATCCCTCTGCACTGAAGCACTACAAAGCTTTCCTCCATTTAGATAATAATTTGCCTTTGAATTTTTCTGACCAAAATGGATCACTTCATGCTTATCCACGGTAAACTCCATCTGCTACATTTTGCCCCATTCACTTAACCTGTCCATATCCATTTGTAAATTTCTTATTTCGTGATCACAGCTTATTATTTCAGTGTCATCTGCAATTTGACTATAGTATCTTCTTTCCATGTATCCAAGTCATTAATATAGATTGTAAATAGGTGGGGCCTGAGGACTGATATCCCACTGGTTACATCTTCCCTGCCAGAAAGAGACCTATTTATCCGCATTCACTGCTTTCTGTTGATTATCCAATCCTCTATCCGAGCTAATAAATTGTCCCTAACCCCATGTGAACTAACCTTTTTATTAATCTTTTGTGTAACCCCTTACCAAATGCCTTCCTGAAGTCCAGATATACTACATTCTCAGGATCCCCATTATCCACCTTGTTCGTTACATCTTTGAAGAACTTAAGGAAATAAGTCAAACGTGATTTTTCCCTTCATAAAACCATGCTGACTCTGATGGATTGTATTTTGACTTTCAATGGCATTCTTTATAATGGATTCTAACAATTTCCTAATGACGGATGTAATACATTTTGTCTCCCTCCCTTTTTAAATAAGAGTTTGATATTAGCACTGTTCCAATCCACCGTAGTAAGAAATCTCACAACACCAGGTTATAGTCCAACCAGTTTCTTTGATAGTAATCCCACAAGCTTTCAGACACCTGACGAAGGAACACTGTTTCCAAAAGCTTGTAAAATTACTGTCAAATAAACTGGTTGGACTCTAACCTGATGTTGTGAGACTTCTTACTGTGTTTATCCCGGCATCTCTACACCAATTCACCGTAGCCATTCCCATCCAGGGAATTTTGGAATATTGTACCCAATGGGTCCACTATCTCCACTGCCACTTCCTTTAAGATCCTAGGATGTAGGCCATCAGGCCCAGTGGACTTGTCTGCCCTCAATACTAATAGTTTGCTCTGTACTTTTTCCCTCGTGATGATAATTTGAATTTTCTCCCTTTCTGTAACCTCTGCATTGCCTATTGGGATGGTAGCAGTGTCCTCCCCTGCAAAAACTGAGGCAAAATATTGATTTGGTGTCTCAGCCATTTCTGCGTTCCCCACTATTAATCCCCCAGTCTCATCTTCCAAGGGACAAACATTCACTTTAGCTTCTCTCTTCCTCTTTAAATACTTTTAGAAGCTCTTGCTGTCCACTGCGTTCTGCCAGTGGGTTACTCTGACAGTCTGGGGATAAAGGTGAACGTGCAGATTAACCTCTCTCATTCCCTTTGGTTAAAGGTGTGCCTCAGTTTAGCAGTGAACATATCGTGTGCGCTGAAGCAGAAAGTGTTGTACATCGATTCGACCGGGGGACTGACTGCCTCTCGCCTCCTGCAGCTCATCCAAAAGCAGGCGGACAGTGTGGAAGGACAGGTAGGATTGGTTCAGCTCTGACTGTGTCACTCTCAGCCTTCTTTCAAAAAAAAACCTCATTGCCTGCACGAAACTTCAGCAACATCTGGAGGTGCGCTTGCTGCCACACAGATTCACAGCTTTCTGTCTATTCCAGCCTCGACATTCCCTCTCCTTTTTCACATTCCCTCTTCCTCCCGCCTTTGGCAGAGTGAAGCTCTCCAGCGGATAGAGGTGATCCGCGTGTTTGACGTGTTCCGATTGCTGGACGCCCTGCAGGACCTCAGAATGAGCTTCACACAGCAGGTAAGGCAGAGGGAGAGCGCGTGGGGGCTGAGGTGGGGGGGGGAGCATGCGGTGGAGGTCTGAGGGAGGGGGTGTATGTGTAGGGAGGGGGGCGCGCTCGGGGAGGGGGCTGGTGGAGGGGGGGCGCGCTCGGGGAGGGGGCTGGTGGAGGGGGGCGCGCTCGGGGAGGGGGCTGGTGGAGGGGGGCGCGCTCGGGGAGGGGGCTGGTGGAGGGGGGCGCGCTCGGGGAGGGGGCTGGTGGAGGGGGGCGCGCTCGGGGAGGGGGCTGGCGGAGGGGGGGCGCGCTCGGGGAGGGGGCTGGCGGAGGGGGGGGCGCGCTCGGGGAGGGGGCTGGCGGAGGGGGGGCGCGCTCGGGGAGGGGGCTGGCGGAGGGGGGCGCGCTCGGGGAGGGGGCTGGTGGAGGGGGGCGCACTCGGGGAGGGGGCTGGTGGAGGGGGGGGCGCGCTCGGGGAGGGGGCTGGCGGAGGGGGGCGCGCTCGGGGAGGGGGCTGGTGGAGGAGGCATGTGCGCGTGCAAGGAGGGGGCTGGTGGGGGGGGGGTGTGCGGGGAGGGGGCTGGTGGAGGGAGAGGGTGTGCACGCGCAAGGAGGGGGCTGGTGGAGGGGGGGGTGTGCGGGGAGGGGGCTGGTGGAGGGAGAGGGTGTGCACGCGCAAGGAGGGGGCTGGTGGAGGGGGCACGCGTGGGGGTAGGGGGCTGGTGGAGGGGAGCGGGCATGCGCAGAGAGTGGGTGAGGGGGTGCGCAGTGGGGGTTGTGAGGGAGAGGGCGCACGCGGGGAGGGGGGCAGGGGAGGGGGCACTCACAAGGAGGGGGGCGATTGAGAGTGCGGTGGGCGCAGTTCTGAATTTCCTGCTGAATGCTTTTCCTGTGTCTGCAGGTGACAGGTGCTCGTGCCTGTGTGAAAGCCGTGGTGATCGATTCTGTCACTGCTGTGCTCTCCTCCATCCTGGGCGGACAGCAGCTGGAAGGTGAGAATGGGTTTGAAAAGCTCCGTTTGGGTGGGCTGGCTGGGGTTAAAGGTGGGCGTTTGAGGAGACACAAGGATACAGGGTTGTGAGTCTGTGCCCGCAGGAAGTGCACATTCTCAGCTCTGCCGCATAGGGCAGGATGCCCTGAGAGGTCAAACCCCTGGGGTGGGATTTTCCAGCTTTGCTAGTCTCAAAACCGGAAAATTCCACCCGGGGTCAGCAGATCTTTGATCCGTGTCCCGCCTGCTCTGATTCCTGTGGCAGGCAGGATGGGAAAACTCTGCCCCTGGTGTACCAGGAGAGCCAGGTACACGGTTAGTGTTTTTTCACAAACAGAAGATTAAGGGGTGATCTAATTGAGATGTTTAAACTGATTCCAATAATTAATAAGGCAGCAAGAGAGAGCAATTATTTTTCCTGGTTGGGGAGCCCAGAAGCAAGGGACATATCCTTAAAATTCGAGCCAGTTTGGCAGGACGTAAGGAAGCATTTGAGAGTGAAACTCAGGAACTTTCTGCCATAAGGTTGCTGACCTTGGGGTTAATGGAAACTCTCAGAACTGAGATTGAGAAGGTTCCTGTTAGCTGGGAGCATTGAGAATATGAAACAGAGGCAGATAACTCGAATGAAGATACAAAGTGGTCTGGATGTAATTGAAAGGCTGGGGGTGGGCGGGGGGGCCTGATCCTCTTGCCTGGTGTGTCAGGACTACGTCAAGCACAGCGTTTGCCTGGGAGGAGAACAGCCTCTTCCAATCGGGATGGCAAGCAGCACCCAAGGGTGCAGCATCAGGAAACTATGGCAGCACCTCCAGCTCTCAGGAGCTGACTGAGGCAGTGAGAGCATGGGATCGTTGTCTCCCTCTGATCGAGTGGTCACAGTTTGAGGATAAGGGGTAAACCTTTTAGAACTGAGAGGAGGAGAAATTTCTTCACCCGGAGTGTGATGAATGTGTGGAATTCACTATCACAGAATGTAGTTGAGGCCAAAACACAAAATTAAATATTGCTGTACGGGCTGAAGGGATACGAGGGGAAGGCAGGAGATTGAATTTGATGATCATAAGGAATGGTGGAGCAAGCTCGAAGGGCTGAATGGCCTAAGCCTGCTGCTAGTCTCCAAGAGATAAACCCCCGTACTGTGAACGGGGAGAGTTCCTCAGCCCCTGCAGTGCTGCCTTTGACTCCCAAGACTGAAGCCAGAGTTCAGAGCAATTCAACTCCTTGATCGCTGTGTGTTTGTGTAATAAGTCCTCGGAGGTGGAAGTCCCTTCACCAAAATTCCTTTATTTACAAGATCCAACAGCACTACACAGAATGCCCACAGTCCACATCCAGAGTGTCGGAGGAACTGACACTCCTGTTTACAGAGCATGGGACTCCCTGATTTGTACCATTAATCTGACCTTTAATCAGGGAGTTCGTATTCAAACAGGCCGAGCTCAGTGGCCCGATTAGAATCGTTACAGTTTGGATTTATTGTTTTAGGGATGTCTCTCATGATGCAGCTTGCGAGGGAACTGAAGACTTTGGCCAGAGAGCTGGGTGTGGCTGTTGTGGTAAGTACTGAAAGCTCACTTTGACCTGCTTACTTCAAAATAATTGGTTCAGCGGGACTTGGGGCTAAGAGTGAAAAGCATCATCCCAAATTTTGACTGTTGCGATGCGGAGAGGAATCACAAGAATCAGACTCAATGTGGAGGAACTTCCTTCACTGGAGACATGGGATTGTTCTCCTTTGAGTAGAGAAAGCCATAAGGAGATAAAATCGGGCTCACCAAAATGATGGAGGGTTTTGATCGACCAAATAAGGAGAAACAGGAAGGTGGGGAACATGGATTTGGAAAAACTGACAAAAGAAGTGGAGGGAATTTGAGAATTTATTTAAGGGCGTGAGTTGTTCTATTCAGCAATGCCTGAAAAGACAATGGAAGCAGATTTAATATAATTTTCAAATTGAATCAATACCCGAACAAGAAAGCCTGCAGTGATCTGGGGGTGGGCACAGTAAGAAGTCTCACAACACCAGGTTAAAGTCCGACATGTTTATTTGGAATCACGAGCTTTCGGAGCGCTGCTCCTTCATCAGCTGAGTGGAGCCTTGGGTTCACAAACAGGGCATATATAGACATAGACTCGATTGCAAGATAATGGTTGGAATGCGAGTCTTTACAGGTAATCAAGTTTTTACAGGTACAGACAGTGCGAGTAGAGAGAGGTTAACGAGGTGTGAATTGTCTCAGGCCAGGACAGTTAGTAGGAATTTGCAGGCCCAGGCCAAATGGTGGGGGTTACAGATAGTGTGACATGAACCCAAGATCCCGGTTGGGGCCGTCCTCATGTGTATGGAACTTGGATAACAGTTTTTGCTCAGCGATTCTGCCTTGTGTGTCTTGAAGGCTGCACTTACCCGAAGATCAGAGTCTGAATGCCCGTGACCGCTGAAGTGTTCCCCAACAGGAAGAGAACAGTCTTGCCTGGTGATTGTCGAGCGGTGTTCATTCATCCATTGTCTGCATAGTCTCCCCAATGTACCATGCCTCGGGACATCCTTTCCTGCAGTGTATCAGGTAGACAATGTTGGCCAAGTTGCAAGAGTATATACCTTGTACCTGGTGTTCTCACGTGAGATGATGGCATCCATGTCAATGATCTGGCCTGTCTTGCAGAGGTTGCTGTGGCAGGGTTGTGTGGTGTTGTGGTCACTGCTCTCCTGAAGGCTGGGTAGTTTGCTGCAGACAATGGTCAGTTTGAGATTGTGCAGTTCTTTGAAGGCAAGAAGTGGGGGTGTGGGAATGGCCCTGGTGAGATGTTCACCTTCATCAATGACATGTTGAAGGCTTCGAAGATGTTGTAGATTCAAACAACCGTGCAACCTCAAACAGACCTTTGTACACAGCAAAATACCCAGCGGCCACAACACCCCACAACCCTGCTACAGCAACCTCTAAGACGTGCCGGTTCATCAACACAGATGCCATCATCTCACATGAGAACACCATTCACCAGGTACACATACTCTTGTGACTCAGCCAATGTTGCCTACCTGATACGCTGCAGGAAAGGATGTTCCGAGGCATGGTACATTGGGGAGACCATGCAGACACTATGACAACAGCTGAATGGACACTGCACAACAATCACCAGGCAAGAGTGTTCCCTTTCTGTTGGGGAACACTTTGGCAATTAAGGGCATTCAGCCTCTGGCCTTCAGGTAAACGTTCTCCATGATGGCCTTCAGGACACACGACAGCGCAGAGTCGCTGAGCAGAAACTGATAGCCAAGTTCCTCACACATGAGGATGGTCTCAATGGGGATCTTGGGTTCACGTCACACTACGTGTCACCCTCACCATTTGGCCTGGGCTTGCAAAATCCTACTAATTGTCCTGGCTTGAGACAATTCACACCTCTAACCTGTGCTTAACCCTCTCTCCCTTCGCACTGTCTATCTATAAAGACTTGCATTCCAACCATTATCTTACAATTGTGTCTTTGTCTATATATGCCGTGTTTGTGAAACCAACCTCTCCACTCACCAGATGAAGGAGCAGCGTTCCAAAAGCTTGTGATACCAAATAAACTTGTTGGACTTTAGCCTGGCGTCATGAGACTTCTTACTGTGCTTACTCCAGTCCAACACCAGCATCTCTACATCATGAGGGAGGGGAGTGAAATGAATTGGACCTTTCAAAGAGCTAACACTAGTACAGTGGGCTGAATGGCCACCTTTTGTGATATCCAGTTTTGAATGGGCAGGTTTCTCCAATGAAATATTCGGATGGCTAAAGCCACTGTGTTCGGATTTGACCATTACAAAGTTCTCCTGAGCAAATATCCACATTCTACTCTCTGTAAAAGGGAAAAACTCTGTTACTCGTGTCTTGACTTACTCCAAGCTCTGCACCCCCCACACCCTGTGTGCTCACTGACCGAGTCAGGCTCCTGGTCAAGCAACATCCTGATTTTAAAATTCTCATCTGCATTTTTAATACCCTCTGTGACTTCGTTCCCCCCCCCCCCCCCCCCCATTTCAGTAACCTCCTCCAGCTGCACAACCCTCCCAGACATCTGCATTTATCTATATCTGGCCTTGTAAGCATCCCTGATTCTAATTGCTCCACCATTGGTGGCTGTGTCTTCAGTTGCCAAGGCCCCTGGCTCTGGAATCTGCTCTCTCTCCACCTCTCTCCAGGTGGCACAGTGGTTGGCGCTGCTGCCTCACAGCGCCGGGGACCCAGGTTCAATTCCGGCCTCAGGTCACTGTCTCTGTGGAGTCTGCACATTCTCCCTGTGTCTGCATGAGTTTCCTCCAGGTGCTCTGGTTTACATAAGAACATAAGAAATAGGAGCAGGAGTAGGCCATCTAGCCCTTCGAGCCTGCCCCGCCATTCAATAAGATCATGGCTGATCTGTCGCGGCTCAGTTCCACCTTCCCGCCCTCCCCCCATAACCCTTAATCCCCTCTCTTATCAAAAACCCATCAACCCGCGTCTTAAAAATATTTAGCGAGGCAGCCTCCACCACTTCAACGGGCAGAGAATTCCAGAGATTCACCACCCTTTGAGTGAAGAAGTTCCTCCTCAACTCCGTTCTAAACCGCCCCCCCTTTATCTTGAGGCTGTGCCCCCTAGTCCTACTGACTTTTTTGAGCGGGAAGAGTCTCTCCACCTCTATCCTAGTTTATTCAGCCTCTCCTCATTAGCTCAACCCCCTCAACTCCGGTATCAGCCTAGTAAACCTCCTCTGCACTCCCTCCAAGGCCAAAATATCTTTGCGCAGGTGCGGCGCCCAAAACTGCACACAGTACTCCAGCTGCGGCCTCACCAATGCCCTATACAGCTGCAGCAAGACCTCCCTACTTTTATATTCAATCCCCCTCGCTATGAAGGCCAGCATCCCATTCGCCTTCCTGACCACCTGCTGCACCTGCAAGCTGGGTTTTTGCGACTCATGCACAAGGACCCCGAGGTCCCTCTGCACCGTCGCCTGCTGCAGTTTTTCGCCCCGTAAGTAATAG
Organism: Carcharhinus amblyrhynchos; assembly: GCF_965287045.1. NCBI lineage: Eukaryota > Metazoa > Chordata > Chondrichthyes > Carcharhiniformes > Carcharhinidae > Carcharhinus > Carcharhinus amblyrhynchos. The sequence goes on along the minus strand of NC_137346.1, from coordinate 38,521,931 downwards.
TCCTTCCTACCATTATTCCTACCAAAGTGGACCACCTCACACTTGCCAACATTAAATTCCATTTGCCATTTCCTGGCCCATTCGTTTAGCCTATCTAGATCCTTCTGCAGACACTCCACACCCTCCGCGCAATTTGCCGTTCCCCCAATCTTGGTGTCATCAGCAAATTTTGACACCCTACACTCGGTTCCCTCCTTCAGATCATCTATATAAATGGTAAATAGCTGAGGCCCCAGCACCGACCCCTGGGGCACTCCACTAGTCACCATCCGCCAATCCGAATAGCACCCGTTGACCCCCACTCTCTGCCTCCTATTTGACAACCAATCCTCTATCCACGCTAACACCCTACCCCCAACTCCATGTCCCTCGACCTTCTGCAATAACCTCTTGTGAGGTACTTTGTCAAATGCCTTCTGAAAATCTAGAAAGACCACATCCACCGGCTCTCCTCTATCCACTGCCCTAGACACATCCTCATAGAACTGCAGTAAATTTGTCAGACACGACTTCCCTTTAATGAAACCGTGCTGCGTCTGCTCTATCAAACAATTCCCTTCAAGATGCCTCGCAATTTCCTCCTTAATGACAGATTCTAACATTTTACCTACCACAGATGTTAAACTAATTGGCCTATAATTCCCCGCCTTTTGCCTGGCACCCTTCTTAAACAACGGCGTAACATTAGCCGTTTTCCAATCATCCGGCACTTCCCCGGAATCCAGCGACGTCTGGAAAATAACCACCAAGGCATCCACTATCACCTCCGTCATTTCTTTCAGAACCCTCGGATGCATTCCATCCGGTCCTGGGGACTTGTCCACAATCAGTCCCTCCAGTCTGTCGAGCACCGCCTCTCTAGTAACAGTAATGTCATTAAGACCCTCCAGTCCTACCACCTTTCCATCGCTAACACCCGGCAAATTATTCATGTCCTCCTCCGTGAAGACAGAAACAAAAAAGTTATTCAATACCTTAGCCATATCCCCATCCCCTACCACTAGGTCCCCTTTCTCATCCTCTGAAGGACCAACGTTCACCCTAGCCAGCCTCTTCCTTTTTATATATTTATAAAAACTCTTGCTATCCTTTTTTACATTAAGCGCTATAACATTTTCTCCCTCAGTGTAACTGAACAGGTGCCGGAGTGTGGCAACTAGGGGATTTTCACAGAAACTTCATTGCAGTGTTAACATAAGCCTACTTGTGACACTAATAAATAAACTTTAACTCTCTTTCCTCCTTTAAGTCTCTCCTTAAAACTTACCTCCTTGACCTGGCTTTTGATCATCTGACCTAACATCCCTTTACTAGCTCAGTGTCACACTTTCTTTTATATTACTCCTGGGAAATCCATTGAGACATTTTTTTACCTTTAAGGCGGTATATAAATATAGTTGTTCTATAATTAGTTATCTCTCTTTGTTCCTTTGTACATTTGTTGAGATTTCCTCCTTGCCTGAAGGCAGAGGTTTGTGCCAGGTTGCAGTTTGATGAAGTAAAAATCACTTTCACTTAAAGTGCTGCTTTTCCTGATCTGGAGAGACAGTGTTTGACAATTCGGAGTGTGGCTACTATTGTGGGATATGTGGCAGCCACTTTTCACACAGCAAGTTCCTATAACAGCAGGGTGATATTGACCAGGTCCTCCCTTTTCGTTGACTTATTAACATTGACTGTCCTCACTTGCCAGGTGACAAATTGTGTGGTCCAGGATCGTGGCGGGGGTGTGAAGCCAGCTCTGGGACGCTCGTGGAGTTATGTTCCCAATGTCCGCGTCCTTCTCCAACACAGGACAGATGGAGCAGATCCGCACTCCGTCAGGCGCACTGTAACTATCCTGAAATCATCTCGGCAGGTACGTGGGCAGTGCATGCTGTGTGGAAAGGCAAAAGTGCACAGGGTGGGCACCCAACCTCCTCCAGCTCTAGACCAGCAAGATTGGCCCACAAATCATAGATACTGTCCTCTCTCCTCTCTCCTTTTTCTCTCTCTCTCTCTCCTTTTTCTCTCTCTCTCTCTCCTTTTTCTCTCTCTCTCTCTCCTTTTTCTCTCTCTCTCTCTCTCTCTCCTTTTTCTCTCTCTCTCTCTCTCTCTCCTTTTTCTCTCTCTCTCTCTCTCCTTTTTCTCTCTCTCTCTCTCTCCTTTTTCTCTCTCTCTCTCTCTCTCTCTCCTTTTTCTCTCTCTCTCTCTCCTTTTTCTCTCTCTCTCTCTCTCTCCTTTTTCTCTCTCTCTCTCTCTCTCCTTTTTCTCTCTCTCTCTCTCTCTCCTTTTTCTCTCTCTCTCTCTCTCTCCTTTTTCTCTCTCTCTCTCTCTCTCTCTCCTTTTTCTCTCTCTCTCTCTCTCTCTCTCCTTTTTCTCTCTCTCTCTCTCTCCTTTTTCTCTCTCTCTCTCTCTCCTTTTTCTCTCTCTCTCTCTCCCCTTTTTCTCTCTCTCTCTCCCCTTTTTCTCTCTCTCTCTCCCCTTTTTCTCTCTCTCTCTCCCCTTTTTCTCTCTCTCTCTCCCTTTTTCTCTCTCTCTCTCTCCTTTTTCTCTCTCTCTCTCTCCTTTTTCTCTCTCTCTCTCTCCTTTTTCTCTCTCTCTCTCTCCTTTTTCTCTCTCTCTCTCCTTTTTCTCTCTCTCTCTCTCCTTTTTCTCTCTCTCTCTCTCCTTTTTCTCTCTCTCTCTCTCCTTTTTCTCTCTCTCTCTCTCCTTTTTCTCTCTCTCTCTCTCCTTTTTCTCTCTCTCTCTCTCCTTTTTCTCTCTCTCTCTCTCCTTTTTCTCTCTCTCTCTCTCCTTTTTCTCTCTCTCTCTCCTTTTTCTCTCTCTCTCTCTCCTTTTTCTCTCTCTCTCTCTCCTTTTTCTCTCTCTCTCTCTCCTTTTTCTCTTCACACCCCTTGCCCCACCCTGAGGACCTGTCTGTAAGTTGCTTTTTTTTAATTCATTCAACGGACGTGGTGTGTCACTGGTTCGACCAGCATTCATTGCCCATCCCTCGTGGCCCTTGAGAAGTTGGTGGAGAGCTGCCTCCTCGAACCGCTGCAGTCTCTGAGGTGTAGCTACATACACAGTGCTGTTAGGGAGGGAGCTCCAGGATTTTCGCCCAGCAACGATGAAGGAATGGTGATATATTTCCGAATCAGCATGGTGAGTGACTTGGAGGGGAACCTCCAGGTGGTGGTGGTGCTCCCTGGTATCTGCTGCCTTTATTCTTCTAGACAGTAATAGGTGTGGGTTTGGAAGGTGCTGCCTAAGGAATTTTGGTGAGTTCCTGCAGTGCATCTTATAGATGGTACACTAGTGCCACTGTTCATTGGCGGTGGAGGGATTGAATGTTTGTGGAAGGGGTAACAATCAAGCAAGCTGCTTTGTCCTGCGTGGTATTGAGCTTCTTGAGTATTGTTGGAGCTGCAGTCAACCAGGCAAGAGGAGAGTATTCCATCACACACCTGACTTGTGCCTTGTAGATATTGGACAGGCTTTGGGGAGTCAGGAAGTGAGTTACTCACCATGGTATTCCTAGCCTCTGACCTGCTGTGGTAGCCACAGTGTTTATATGGCTGGGTCCAGTTCAGTTTCTGGTCAGTGGTAACCCCAGAATGTTGATAGTGGGAGATTCGGCAATGGTAATGCCATTGAATGGGTGATGGTTAGATCCTCTCTTGTTGGAGATTGCTGTTACCTGTCAAGAATTTTACTTGCCACTTGTCCACCCAAGTCTGAATATTATCCAGGTCTTGCTGCATTTGGATATGGACTGCTTCAGTATCTGAGGAGTTGCGAATGGTGTTGAACATTGTGCAAAATGATTGGACCTCCTCTCCCAAGGTGCAGACTGTAATTTGTTTTATGAATTCTGTGGCATTGCGGCACAGTGCTTAGCACTGCTGTCTCACAGCCAGTTTTGATTCCCAGCTTGGGTCACTGTCTGTTCAGAGTCTGCATGTTCTCCTCACGTCTGCGTGGGTTTCCTCGGGGTGCTCTGGTTTCCTCCCACAGTCCGAAAGGCGTGCTGGTTAGGTGCATTGGTCAGGCTAAATTCTCCCTCGCTGTACCCGAACAGGAGCTGGAGTGTGGCAACTAGGGGATTTTCACAAAAACATCACTGCAGTATTAATGTAACCCTACTTGTGACAAACTGCTCCATGTGTGAACCTAGTTACGTCCGCTCTCTGTGATCGACTGTCAATCTCCTCCTCCCCCCCCTCCAGCTCCATTCCGGATCCCTGCCCCTTTTGAACTCTAACCTTGTGTGTTTTCTTTTTGCCTTCAGCCTACCGGAGTAAGCACAGAGTTTGACATCACTTCCTGTGGGACACTGAGCGACCAAATGGCTTCCCCCCAGTGCTCAGCTGGTGACCATGGCAACACGTAATAAAGCCCGGCTGAACTTTCTGTAAATGAAGAGTGTGTGAAGGAAGGTTTGATGAAGGTGGGGCCATGACCATCCCTCACCTTGTGCAGACTGGGAGGATTTGAAGAGCTGCCAGTTGACATTGTCTCATTCCCCTTTCGTTGTGTTGTGGTTCTGTCAGCCGCTCGCGAGGCTGTGGACAGCTGACCTGTGGAGAGGTAGCATTGAGATGTTGGAGATCTCGAGATCCCAGGTAGTGGCATCATCGTGCGTCCAGGTATCTGACAGTGACAGATTTTACCAGATTAAATGTTTCCAGGACACAATTTAAAGACCTTGAGCTCTGGATTAGCTTGCAGTTGTATGGTGTTGTAGTAGATTAAACAGTGAAAGTACACTGACCCAATTGTCTTCCACACAACAACAGCTTGCATTTATAGATGTCGCCAATGTAAGGTTACATTTATTAACCCACACACTATGTCCGTAGTCTTGCCATAGGGAATTGTTGGGTGGACTGATCCTAACACGTTGACCAAAATAATTTTGTTGGAATGTGCTGTTTATGTCCTTTAGCTAGTCCTGAGCACTCGATCTTTCCCTCCTCGGGAATGGGTGGCCCAGAATACTGAACAGAATGGCACCAGAAAATATGATCGTGATTCAAGAACAATAATGATTGCAAGTGTTAGATTAGACACTGTGGGCTTCACAGTGGTTAGCACTGGTTCCCTGCAGTGCCAGGGACTCTGGTTCGATTCCTGACCTTGATTGACTGTCTGTGTTAAGTTTGCACATTCTCCCTGTGTCTGCGTGGGTTTCCTCTGGGTGCTCTGGTTGCCTCCCTCAGTCCAAAGATGTGCAGGTTAGGTGGATTGGCCATGCTAAATGCATGAGGTTACGGAGTTAATGCAGAGGGCAGGGCTTGGGTAAGATGCTATGTTGGAGAGTCGATGCAGAGTGAACAGGGCGAGTGGCCTCTTCTGCACTGTCAGGAGTCTATGCTAATCTACAATATAGTCTATTCAGGTGAGCATATTCCTACAAGGTCGAATTGCTACACAGTGATTGTGATATCATCCACTTTGCAGCACTTGCCTACTGCTTCTGTATAATTGAAGTGTAAATAAATGTGATTTAGTTCTGTTAGCCTTTGTAGTTGGTTACTGAATGCGTTTTCCAAGTTGGAATTGAAAGGAAAACCAACACAAATCCCAGTGCATGGAGAACCGCACACTGGGTAATTCTTAGATATCAGCTAAGGCACTGGAGACATATATTCTCCATTCAACTGCCATAAGTAACAGTGGCTCGAGCTGTAAACATACAGAGCAACCTCAGTGTGTGGTTCCTGCAATGGACACTAGATGGAGTCCGTAATCATAAAAGCAAATGACTGCAGATGCTGGAAGCTGAAACCAAGAGAAAATCTCAGCAGGTCTGGCAGCATCTGTAAAGAGAGAAAAGAGCGGACATTTCGAGTCCAGATGAGCCTTTGTCAAAGCTGGGGCATCTGGATTCAAATAAAATAAAATGCCTTCTAATTAAAATTTAATAAAATGCTATTTCATGTACAGGGTAGAAAGAGAACACTTAGTGTATGTGGTGATGTGAAAAATTCACTTGGGTGGTGAGGGTCTGCGACTCACTTTGACTGGGAATCACACACAGGTTGTGTCCAGACTGCAAGGGGAGGAAACCTCACTCCGATCCCATTCTGACAAGGCTTGCTGTGAGATTCCACTGGATAGACGCTCTTCCTGGCTGTGTGCTTTGAGGTCAAGGCACTTTCCCAACCTTCTTGGTGATCTAGGCAGCTCTGTGCATACGTTGCTCATTACTCCTCATCCCCAAATCCTCCCTCTTTGGGTCCAATATTACAGAACCATCAATCAATGTCAGTGAGATGTTTTCCGGAACGCTGACTATACATTGTTTGTTTCTAGTGTTCCTGTAACTAGATTGATCCATTACTGTCAATGCTGGAGAGTATTTTGCAACCTGTCTCCTGTAAACACTGATTCTGTGCTTAAACACAGCATTCAATTAATCATTGGTCCCAAACCCCCCCAAATCCACTTCCAAGTCCGTCAGCAAGCTATGGCCCAGTATTTAATCAGAAACCGACTTCTTACCTTCTCACTGCTGTGAGCACAATTTAAAATGCATCACATACAGAGCAGGTATATTACTGCCAAGTGGCAGCAGTGATCAAGCAGTAATGCTCTCCCCTCTGAAGCAGAAGGTTCCAGAAAAGTGAGCACGAAATCTAGGCAGACGCTCCCATGCAGGACCGAGGGAGTGCTGCACTGCCGGAGGTGGTATCTGTCAGATTTAACTGATGTCCCCCCTTGGATACAGAAAATTACCTATCTGAAAGATAGCGTCTCCCAATGCTTAACCCCTCAACAGAAGTCACTAAAATGGGTGGTCTAGTTATGAACTCATCTCTGTGGGAGCTGTTAATGAGTGAATTGGCTCCATGAATATGTCAAGAGTTGAAACTGGTTTCCACCTGAGCCTGGAGCATCCAGATACAGGGAGCATTGCCTCTGTCCCACCAATATCTACGACTGATGGAGTAGAGTTTCCTACAAGATAATTCCTGACACTCTAGTATGAGCGAATTTTCAGCTTCTCGTAGAATCCCTACAGTGCAAAAGGAAGCCATTCAGCCCATCGAGTCTGCACCAACAACAATCCCACCCAAACCCCTTTCCTGTAACCCTGCCCCCCCCCACCTTCCCTGCATATTTACTCTACCATTCCCCCTGACACTAAGGGGCAGTTTACCATGGCCAATCCACCTAACCCGCACGTTTTTAGAATGTGGGAGGAAACCGGAGGAAACCCATGCCGGCACAGAGAGAACGTGCAGACTCCACACAGACAGTGACCCAAGGCCGGAATTGAACCCGGGTCCCTGGCACCGTGACCCGCCTAACCACTGTGCTGCCCGTACCACTAACCTTATTACCCGAACCGTTTCTGGAACCTTTCCGCCTTCTACACCACAGTACTGCCAAAAGTACACCTGAACAGTCTCTGGGTCAGAAACTATACTTTAAACCTCCCAAGGTGCCCATTTCTCATCCAACCGTACAGCACCTTTTTAAACAGGTGCCTGAACTTTGTAGCCTTTCATGCTTCAGGCAACAGCCAGGAAATACACCAGTGATGTCTAGTCGCCACCGCTGCTCCCTGCATGGATACTGGCTTCCTTCCTTCCTGTCGGAAGAATAGCAACTAACATAGTATTCAGAAAGCCCTCCCTCTGTCAGGGCCTACTTACGCTGGAGGGTTCTCAGCTTGTGTCCAGAATAAAGAAGGGTGTTTTGTCAAATGTGTATTATTTGGCATTGGGAGAATACCAGAAATCGCATCACTGGACCTGGTGTCCCCCTCCCACCGTTTGGATAGATTAATGGTTAGAGTCTCAACAGCAAAACAAACAGCAAATTAAACATTGCAGAAAATGGTTGGCATCGGATCAGAAATCTCAAGTCCAGCTTATCCTGGCTGCAATCATTAACTAGCGACTGTACACAGTGGGTCAGACTCTGAATTCAGATTTTCAACTCTACTGATGGCTGTACAATTAAGCAAAGTCTTTCCTTTAGCCAGACTGCATGGATTGGTTATGGAATTCATGGTGTTGCTAACTATCGGAGTTTTACCTGCTGTAATATGTGGTATGGTGCTTCCTAAATGATAGGTGTATATTCCATTTTTACTTAACTAATTGGTGCGGTTAGACATTTATTTGTTTTCTTGCAAGATTTGCATGTGATCCAACGTGGATGGTAACTTTTGATTTATTATTGTCACAAGTATTGGGATACAGTGAAAAGTATTTGTTTTTGCGTGTGATACAAAGCATACTGTTCACAGAGTACATAGAGGAGATGGAAAGGAGAGGATACAGAATGTAGCATTACAGTCATAGCTAGGGCGTAGAGAAAGATCAGCTTAATATAAAGTAGGTCCATTCAAAAGCTTGATGGCAGCAGAGAAGGAACTGTTCTTGAGCCTGACGTCTGTAGTGGGTAAGTTGTTAGAAGGTATTCTGAGAGATAGGATCAACAGGCATTTAGAGAGGCAAGCACTGATTAGGGACAGTCAACATGGCTTTGTGAGTGGAGAATCATGTTCCATGAATTTGGTTGAGTTTTTTGAAGGGGTAACTAAGAATATAGATGAGGGCAGTGCAGTTGATGTTGTCTACGTGGACTTCAGCAAGGCCTTTGACAAGGTACCACAAAGTAGGTTGCTCCATAAAGTTAAATCTCACGGCAACCAGGGTGAGGTAGCCAATTGGATACAATGTTGGCTTGACAACATAAAACAGTGGTTGTAGAGGGTTGTTTATCAAACCGGAGGCCAGCGGTGTGCCTCAGGGATTAGTGCTGGGTCCACTGTTATTTGTCATTTATATTAATGATTTGGATGAGAATATAGGAGGCATGGTTAGTAAGTTTGCAAATAACACCAAGATATAGTGGACAGTGAAGAAGGTTATCTAGGATTGCAATGGGATCTTGATCAATTGGGTCAGCGGGCTGACGAATGGCAGATGGAGTTTAATTTAGATAAATGTGAGGTGATGTGTTTTGATAGATTGAATTGGGGCAGGACTTACTCAGTTAATGGTAGGGTGTTAGGGAGAGTTACGGAACAAAGAGAGCTGGGGCTATAGGTTCATAGATCCTTGAAAGTGGAGTCACAGGTGGACAGGTCAGTGAAGAAGGCATTCAGCATGCTTGGTTTCATCGGTCAGAACATTGAATATAGAAGTTGAGACATCTTGTTGAAATTGTAGAAGACATTAGTTAGGTTAACCTATTATAGGAAGGTTATTATTAAACTAGAAAGAGTGCAGAAAAGATTTACTAGGATGCTACCAGGACTTGATGGTTTGAGTTATGAGAGGCTGGATAAACTGGGACATTTTTCCCCTGGAACGTAGGAGGCCTAGAAGTGGTCTACAAAATAATGAGAGGCATAGATCAGCTAGATAGTTAACATCTTTTCCCAAAGGTAGGGGAGTTTAAAACTAAAGGGCATAGATTTAAGGTGAGAGGGAAGAGATACAAAAGTGTCCAGAGTGGCAATTTTTTCACAGAGGTGGTGAGTATCTATATCCATTTACATAGATGATCTGGAGGAGGGGGCTGAGTGTAGGGTGACGAAATTTGCTGATGACACAAAGATGAATGGAAAAGCAAATTGTGCGGAGGGTGTGGAAAGTCTGCAGAGGGACCTGGATAGGCTGAGCAAGTGAGTGAGGACCTGGCAGATGGAGTACAATGTTAGCAAGTGTGAGGTTATCCACTTTGGCAGCAATAATAGTAGGAGGGATTACTATTTAAAGGGCGAAAAGCTGCAGCATGCTATGGTGCAGAGGGACCTGGGGGTCCTTGTGCATGAGTCGCAAAAACCCAGTCTGCAGGTGCAGCAGGTGATCAAGAAGGCGAATGGGACGCTGGCCTTTTGTAGCGAGGGGGATAGAATATAAAAGGGAGGTCTTGCTGCAACTGTACAGGGCACTGGTGAGGACGCAGCTGGAGCACTGTGTGCAATTTTGGTCGCTGCACTTGCGCAAGGATATTTTGGCCTTGGAGGGAGTGCAGAGGAGGTTCACTAGGCTGATACCGGAGATGAGGGGGTTGGACTATGAAGAGAGACTAAATAGACTGGGTCTGTACTTGTTGGAGTTTAGAAGGATGAGGGGGGATCTTATAGAGACGTATAAGATAATGAAAGGGATGGATAGGGTAGAGGTAGAGAGATTCTTCCCGCTCAGAAAGGACAGCAGGACTAGAGGGCTAAGCCTCAAGATAAGGGGGGGCAGTTTAGAACGGAGTTGAGGAGGAACTTCTTCACTCAAAGGGTGGTGAATCTCTGGAATTCTCTGCCCGTTGAAGTGGTGGAGGCTACCTCACTAAATATATTTAAGACATGGGTAGATAGGTTTTTGGCAGACAAGGGAATTAAGGGTTATGGGGAGAAAGCGGGAAAGTGGAACTGAGCCACTTCAGATCAGCCATTATCTTATTGAATGGCGGGGCAGGCTTGAAGGGCTAGATGGCCTACTCCTGCTCCTACTTCGCATGTTCTTATGAATGAGCTGCCAGAGGCAATAGTAGAGGCGGGTACAATTTTGTCTTTCAAAAAGCATTTAGACAGTTACATGAGTGAAATAGGTTTCAAGCGCTATAGACCAAATGCAGGCAATTGGGACTAGCTTAGTGATTAAAAACTGTGTGTCATGGACAAGTTGGGCCGAAGGGCCTGTTTCCATGCTGTAAACCTCCATGACTCTTAAGAGTCAGTCGGTACGTGTCCTCAGATTTTTGTATCTTTTTCCCGAGGGAGGAGCGTATGTCCGGGGAGCGTGAGGTCCTTGATTATGCTGGCTGCTTTTCTGAGACAGCGGGAAGTGTAGGTAATGTTAGTGGATGGGAGGCTGGTTTGCTACGTTCATGACCATTTGTAGTTTCTTGCGGTCTTGGTCAGAGCTTGGGCTGTACCTACTGGGATAGCAATGTTATACTGTTCAGGATTAGGATCTTGTATTGTGATAGGAACAGAACAGCTGGCCAGTGGTTGACAGGAGGTTATCCGGCCTCCTGAGGGTGATCAAGGGCTGAATCATTAATCTTTTGGTCTGTGCTGTAAGTGGGGTCTGTGAGGCAATACTCTGGCTCAAAGATGCCACAGTTCATGATGAAAATTCAGAACCAAATTAAGCCCTTAGCAGAATGTATAAAACGAAATGTAAGATCTGAGTAAGATGGTGGGGCAGCAATGCCCTGCCAGTTAGTGGCAACCAGCACTCATGGAATGTGGAGGGGGTGAACTGTTACCAATGATTCCTCCAAACCAGTTCTGGAAATTCTGCAAGACCCTGTACTGTGCGCAGTTCTAGTTGCCTCACTACAGGAAGGATGTGGAAGCTATTGAGAGGGTGCAGAGGAGATTTACAAGGATGTTGCCTGGATTGGGAGGCATGTCTTATGAAGATAGGTTGAGGGAACTCGGTCTCTTCTCCCTGGAGAGACGAAGGTTGAGAGGCGACCTGATAGAGGTTTATAAAATGTTGAGAGGAATAGATAAGGTGGATTCTCGGAGGCTATTTCCCAGGGCTGAAATGGTCGCTACGCGAGGACACAGGTTTAAGGTGCTGGGAAGCAAGTACAGAGGAGATGTTAGGGGTAAGTTTTTCACTCAGAGGGTGGTGAGTGAGTGGAATCAGCTGCTATCGGTGGTGGTAGAGGCAAACTCACTGGGGTCTTTTAAAAGACTTCTGGATGAGTATATGGGATCTAATGGCATTGGAAGTTACAGGTAGTTCCATGGCTTGGTAGGTGTAGATGTGATCGGCGCAACTTGTGGGCCGAAGGGCCTGTTTGTGCTGTAGTGTTCTATGTTCTATGACCCCACTGTAATAGAGAGACTGATTCTGACTGGGGAAGTGGCAGTGCGGACACAGAGCTCTATACGGTTTCAGCCAGTTGAATTCCGTACCTTTGCAAAACAAATCTCTGGTCTACAATGCTACAGTGAGCTAGTGGGATTCAGTGCGGGAAGGGATGTGGGAGTGTGTGTGAGGGGTGGGGAATGGACACATTCTGCCGTGAAGTCCCACCATTCGCCGGAGTTATGTTCTAGGAAAACCCCACAAACGGCAAATTCACAAACAGCGGATATATTTGAAAAATGGGGGTCAATCAGACAAGTTCCAACCATCCCTGCAGAGAATAAGAGAGAATGAAAAATGACCAGCTGGAGTTTTCCAGCCCTCATGCCAGCAGGATCTCCCAGTCTCACCAATGAGAACAGAGATTTCGATGGCGGAGTCAGAAATCCCAGGTTTTTAATATAATCCCCACTTACTCTTATTGTAAGTCCCTCCAGTTGAATCTGATGGGCTTGGAGAGTTGTAAAGTTACCTGTATTGGGGAAAATACGTTCTATATGTGGGGTGGCACATGGCGTTGCCTCACAACACCAGGGATCCAGGTTCGATTCCAGCCTTGAGTCACTGTCTCTGGGAAGTTTGCATTTTCTCCCTCTGTCTCCATGGGTTCCCTTCGGGTGCTCCGGTTTCCTCCCACAGTCCAAAGATATGCAGGTTAGGTGGATTGGCCATATGAAATTGCCACTTAGTGTCCAAAGATATGTAGTTTAGGGGGATTAGCAGGATAAATACGCGGGACTCCAGGGATAGAGCCTGGATGGGTTGCTCTGTCAGAGTCGGTACAGACTCAATGGGCCTCCTTCTGAACTGGAGGAACTGTGATTTTACGTAAACACTTCATAATGATGGAGGCTTTGGCATCTGATCATCTGTGGTCAGCGTGTGATCTTTTTCTCTCCCAATGGGTGTTGAAGAGTTTTTGTTAATAGCATGTTTCCTTGTGCTGTTAAGCGGAAGACACCGCAGTTCATTCCCACTGGCCTGGCATTAGGACCTGGTTAACGACAATGCCAAGTACTTTGTTGTGTATCAGAGAGTGTACATGTCACCACTATCCAGACAGACTGATTGTTATAATGAAATACTGTCAAAAATCAGACTGAGCAAGACAATAAAACAACCTAACCATGAGGAAGCCTAGAAATTACTTTTGGAGATACCTGTGGATAGTCACTGAACATATTTCTAACATTCTTCCATTTGAAGGATTTATGAAACCAATCAGTTAATTTTCTGAAAATGACATAGGAGCCAACAAAAAGAGTGGAATACGGACACCCGGCCCATTGAGATCCCTCCTGTTTAAACACAGTGTAGCCAATCACTCGATCCAAGAGGGACAGGAAATGGTCAACTCAGAAAAAAACTTCCCTTTTCTAAGGCCAATGTGGAGTCCATACCTCCCTGCAATCTAAGCCAGTTAGCATCTCCACTACAGTACACAAGGAGGCCCTTCAGCCCATAAAGAAATATATCCATTAGTCCTACCCCACTCCTCAATCCCCATAGACCTCTTCTTTTCCCTGGGATTTTCTAATTGGACTTGGAAAAGCCCATTTCTTTCAGGAAATTGTCAAATTCCCTTTCAAAGTATGGCAGCAAATCCATGGCTACTATAAGTTCTGAACATAGCCCAGTCCATCACGCAAACCAGCTTCCTATCCAAATGTTTTAATAATTGCTTCCAAAAAAATAAATATTTTCTTTCATGTAACCCCCAAACTATTTACCGACAGATTTTGTATTTGTGCCCTTTGGTCATTTCAAATAATCTATGCAACCAAGCTGTAACCATAACAACAGAAAGAGGTGTTTAACCCATCGAGCATGTTCCTCCATTCAATGATATCATGTCTGATCTGCAAACAGGTTTTGAAATGTGGGTAATGGTGGAAGATGCTGGATGGACAGAAAGTCAAATGGGTGGATTAGATCAAGAGTAGAAGTTCGAGGATCAAAATGGTTGCTAATTACAGTTGGAGAGTGAAAGATAACCAAGTGTGGACATTGGAAACAAACCCTCAACAGCCTTGTCCTGGCAACAATTGATTGAGAAATTGGGGGTTAAAAACAGATGAGGAGGAAGAAAAATTGGATGGATGTGTATCACTGAGACACGGACTGGGGGACATTTGAAGAAAACCAAAGGAATTTTTAGATCCCTACTTTCAGCAGTGCAAAAGACATTGCTGAAGCATTGGTGATCATTTTCAGTCAGAAGTGCTCAGTAGATGATCATTCTTAGCCTCCTCCTTAAGTCCCCACCATTCAGATGCCAGTTTTCAACCAATTTGATTCACTCCACATGAGATCAAAAAATGAGTGAGCAAACTAGACACATCAAAGACTCTGGGCCCAGATAGTATTCCCATTGCAGCACTGAAAACCCATGCTCCAGAATGAATTATGGCTTTAGCCAAGTGGTACCAGTGCAGCTATAACACTGGCAACCACCAAACAATTTAGATAATTACTGTCTTATATCATAAGAACGTAAGAGCTAGAAACAGGAGAAGGCCATCTGGCCCCTCCAGTCTGCTCCGCCATTCAATAATATCGTGGCCGATCTTTTTGTGAACTCAGCTCCACTTACCCACCCATTCACCATAACCCTTAATTCTATTACCGTTCAAAAATTTATCCTTGCCTTAAAAACATTCAGTGGGGTAGCTCAACTGCTTCACTGTCCACAAAAAGTAGAATAAAAATTACAGAGAGCCAGCACAGACATGATGGATCAAATAGCCCCCTATTTGTGCTGTTTCCATATGAATTAGGAGCAGAAGTAGGCCATTCAGCCCCTCAAATCTGCTCCACCATTCGTTAAGATCATGGCTGATCTGTTTGTGTTGAGTTTCACATTCCCATCTACTCTTGATAACCTTTGATTGCTTTGCCTAACAAGAATTTATCTATCTCTGCCTTTAAAATGTTGAATGACACCACACCACCTGCCCCCCCCTACACACACACACACACATCCTGCCACACCACCCTTCTTCTGAGATAGAGAGTTTCAAAATCACACATTCGTCTGAGAGAAAAAACTCTCCTCATCTCCATCCTGTAAGAGCGATCCCTAATGTTAAAACAGCGCTCCTTCGTTCTGGATTCACTCACAAAAAGAAACATCCTTTTCACATCCATTGTGTCAAGACAGTTCAGGATCTTATATACCTCTTATATACATCAATCAATTCACACCTCTCCTAAACTCCAGTGGAAACAAGTCCAGTCTGTCCAACCTTTCCTCATTAGACAACCCTATCATTCCAGGTATCAATAAAGCAGATCTCCTCTGAACTCTCTCCAATGCAGTTACATCTCTCCTTAAGTAAGGAGACCAAAACTGCACACAGTATTCGAGATGTCGTCTCACCGATGCCCAACGCCTTTTATAACTGACGTGTAACAACTTTATTTTTATGTTCAATTCCTCTTGTGATAAAGAACAATATTCTATGAGCCTTCTTAATTACCTGCTGTACCTGCATAATAACTTTTTGTGATTCATTTCACTAGAACACCGAGATCTCTCTGCACCTAGTAATTCTGCAGCCATTCTCTGTTTCAGTAATATTCTGCTTTTTTATTCTTCCTGCCAAAGTGAACAACTTTACATTTCCCTACATTATACTCCATTTGTCAGATTTTTGCCCACTCAATCTATCTATATCTGTCTGCAACCTCCTAATGCCCTCTTCACAGCATACTTTCCTACCTACCTTTGTGTTGTCTGCAAATTTAGCTACCATGCCTTCACTCCCCTCATCTAACTCATTGATATAAATTGCAAAAAGTTGAGGCCCCAGCATAAACCTCTGCAAGACTCTAGTCGCCACATCCTACCAATCAGAAAAAGACCCATTTATGCATGCTCTCTGTTTTCTGCTAGCCAGCCAATCTTCTATCCAGGCTAATACGTTACTTCCTACACCATGAGTTTTTATTTTTGACGTCACACCTTATCGAGCATGTGTAGCTCCATTAAGGAACTCTAGTAATTTGGTTAAACCTGATTTCTCTTTCATAAAACTACACTGATTCTTCCCAATAACTTTGATCATTTTGAAGCGCTTCGCTGTAACCTCTTTAATGATCTATTCTAACACCTTTCCCAAGACAGACATTAAGCTAACTGAACTATATTGTCTTGTTTTCTGCCTCCTCTCTTGAATAGAGCAGTCACATTTATTACTTTCCAGTCTGATGGAACCTTTCCAGAATCTAGCGATTTTGGAAAATTAACACCAATGCATCTACTACCTCATGACTTATCTGTTTTAATACCCTATAATGGAATCCAACAAGACCTGGAGACTTGCAGTTTATTTAACATTTGTCATGGGAAAGATGCGAGAATCAATTATCATGGATGTTGTACCAGTGCACTTAAAAAAAAAACTAAGGTAATCCATCAGTTTGCTCAGTAGTACTTTCCTAGTGATTGTAATTTTACCAAGTTTGTCTCCCTTCATCTCCAGATATTACTAGAATTTTTTTGTAACTTCTCTTGTTAAGACAGAGAAAAATATTTGTTCATTTCATCTGCAATTTTTTTGTAATCTGTTATTAAGTCCCAATTCTCACTCTCTAGAATATCAACACTCACTTTACTTACTCTCTACCTTTTTAAATACCTATAGAAACTCTTACTATCTATTTTTACATTTCTAGCCAGCTTCCGCTCATGCTTTATAAAAGCAAATTACTGCGGATGCTGAAATCTGAAACCAAAAGAGAAAATGCTGGAAAGTCTCAGCAGGTCTGTAAGCATCTGTAAGGAGAGAAAAGAGCTGATGTTTCGAGTCCAGATGACCCTTTGTCAAAGCTAAAAGGCATAGAATGTGGGAGATATTTATACTGCAGGGGGACGGAATGAAAGATGAGTCATTATCACAAAAACAAGGGAAAGGCTGCTAATGGCAGCCCACAGACAGAATAGAAGATGTGAATGGCCAAATGGCAGAGAAGCTGAAATCAGAGCATAAAGTGTGACAGATGGAGATGTTGGGGGGAGACGCCTTTTAGTTTTGACAAAGAGTCATCTGGACTCTCAATGTCAGCTCTTTTATCTCCTTACAGATGCTGCTGGACCTGTCCAGATTTTCCAGCATTTTCTCTTTTGGTTCCACTCATACTGTAAATTCTTTCTTCTGATTGTTCTTTATGGTCATTCTTTGCCATTATTTTATATTCTGATCAATCATCTTACCTGGAACTCATCTTTGCATAGTTATAAGAACATAAGAAATAGGAGCCTCCCCTTCTTATTTAACCACTGATGGCGTCTCCACTCTTCCCAGTTTTCCTTTTCAGCAGGAATATACTTGTTCTGAGTATTCTGAAATACCCCCTTAAATGTCTACCGCATGTGTCTACAAAAACCAACCCTGCCAACTACTTCCCCATCAGCCTACTCTTTATCTCGAGCAAAGTGAGGGAAGAATCAGTAATGTTGTGAAGTGGTGCTTACTCACAAACTACCCACTCAGTTTGGGTTCTTGACTCCATATCTCAATACAGGCTCAGTGAGAATGTGGACACAATCACGGGACTTTCTAACATAAGAACACAAGAAGTAGGAGCAGGAGTAGGCCATCTAGCCCTTTGAACCAACAACACTCTGGGAGTACCTTCACCACATGGACAGCACTTGTACAAGGTGGAGGCTAACCTTCTCAAACATAGCTGGGATGGGCAATAACGAAGACTCTTATCAGTGATATGCCAGCAGTGTTAAAATTAAGAAACAGTACAGGAGATTTCAAGCCCTTCTTTAGTGTAAACCTATCTGGAGCTTGATAGGGCGGACGCAACACGGTTTCATTAAAGGGAAGTCGTGTCTGACAAATTTACTGGAGTTCTATGAGGATGTGTCTAGGGCAGTGGATAGAGGAGAGCCGGTGGATGTGGTCTTTCTGGATTTTCAGAAGGCGTTTGACAAGGTACCTCACAAGAGGTTATTGCAGAAGGTCAGGGGACATGGAGTTGGGGGTAGGGTGTTAGCGTGGATAGAGGATTGGTTGTCAAATAGGAGGCAGAGAGTGGGGGTCAATGGGTGCTATTCGGATTGGCGGTTGGTGACTAGTGGGGTGCCCCAGGGGTCGGTGCTGGGGCCTCAGCTATTTACCATTTATATAGATGATCTGGAGGAGGGAACCGAGTGCAGGGTGTCGAAATTTGCTGATGACACCAAGATTGGGGGAAAGGCAAATTGTGCGGAGGGTGTGGAGAGTCTGCAGAAGGATCTAGATAGGCTGGGCGAATGGGCCAGGAAATGGCAAATGGAATTTAATGTTGGCAAGTGTGAGGTGGTCCACTTTGGTAGGAAGAATGGTAGGAAGGACTATTACTTACGTGGCGAAAAACTGCAGCAGGCGACGGTGCAGAGGGACCTCGGGGTCCTTGTGCATGAGTCGCAAAAACCCAGCTTGCAGGTGCAGCAGGTGGTCAGGAAGGCGAATGGGATGCTGGCCTTCATAGCGAGGGGGATTGAATATAAAAGTAGGGAGGTCTTGCTGCAGCTGTATAGGGCATTGGTGAGGCCGCAGCTGGAGTACTGTGTGCAGTTTTGGGCGCCGCACCTGCGCAAGGATATTTTGGCCCTGGAGGGAGTGCAGAGGAGGTTTACTAGGCTGATACCGGAGTTGAGGGGATTGAGCTATGAGGAGAGGCTGAATAAACTAGGCTTGTACTCGTTAGAGTTTAGAAGAATGAGGGGAGATCTCATTGAGACGTATAAGATGATGAATGGGATGGATAGGATAGAGGTGGAGAGACTCTTCCCGCTCAAAAAAGACAGTAGGACTAGGGGGCACAGCCTCAAGATAAAGGGGAGGCGGTTTAGAACGGAGTTGAGGAGGAACTTCTTCACTCAAAGGGTGGTGAATCTCTGGAATTCTCTGCCCGTTGAAGTGGTGGAGGCTGCCTCGCTAAATATTTTTAAGAAGCGGGTTGATGGGTTCTTGATAAGAGAGGGGATTAAGGGTTATGGGGAGAGGGCGGGAAAGTGGAACTGAGCCACGACAGATCAGCCATGATCTTATTGAATGGCGGGGCAGGCTCGAAGGGCTAGATGGCCTACTCCTGCTCCTATTTCTTATGTTCTTATGTTCTTATAGCCAAAAGGGAAGAGAAAATGCTGCTGTTCACTAATATAAAAAGACCAAAACCAACTGTGACTGCTGGGCTTAAGAGCCTTTGTACTTTACAGCAGCGGTCTTTATAAACTGCAGTGTCCCTTATAAGATGCCAGTGAAATAAACAGACTGTATATTGTAGGCAATCTAGAGAGGTCATTGCTTTACAGGTCCTAGCATTGATTTGCTCGATTGATAGGTGAGGGAGCCTGATCAAATTAAGTTGGATCATTATTTCCTTTGATGAGAACATGTAGATCAAGGTCCAAACAGCTTCTCCTCATAACACAACCTGCTCATTTCAGGTGTCAGTCTAGTAAATCTCCTCTGAGCCACTTTAAATGCCTTTACACCCCTCCTGGAGCAGCAGAGAGGTTGAGAGAGTAGTTGAGACAAAGCAATAAGTAGTGTCAGGTAATGTCTGGATTCAACAGGAGACAGTTGAATTTCAGATTCAACGATTGTTTTGGTTCTGGTATTTGATCAGTATGTGGATTTTTGAGCCTTATCCATCCCTCACTTTATTCAACCAAGTGTTCTTAATCTGACTCATTTCAAAAGGATAACTTGGGTACAAGCGTGAAACCTACATTTTGACATATTAACAATTTGTGATCAATTTTGAAATTTGCTGTGAAGTTTTTTTTCGCAGGGAGTGGGGCTTGCACATTGCCCTTTTAACCCTTAAATCCAGCTCACGGTGAAGGTATCCTCCTGCTGTCACTTGCAGAGATACCTCAATGGCAGACACCATCTGTTCTACATCAGTGTGAGTCCACTGTACAGAACTAACATTGCATCAGCAAAGTGGCACATTGGAAATGGAAATATCACCTGGATGCAATTGGGGGTGTTCTTGGATTGGGTTACTGTTGAACAATATAGAAGGAGACTGCACTGGATGAGATTCAATGCAAAAACCTACTGAGTTAAAATTAAAGAGAATTAGAGGAGTTATGACACTTCTGGCTGTTTCATTCAGGCCACCAAAATTACAGGAAGGGAGAAACAAATATTCAAGAGATGAGATTTCGATTAGTCTAAAACGGAAGAGGAGAACAGCAGTGTGATGGGAAAAGAGGGGGAAATTAATAAAATGCGTACAAGAGAACTTCCTTGAACATTATGGCTGGAATATTACGGCCATTCACGCCAGCGGGATTTCCCCATTTCGCTGCAGTGAATGGAGATTTGGCTGGTTCTTCAGTTTTGCTGCAGTGGGAGCGTGGTGTGAATGGCCGATAAGATCACGCCCTTTGTTTCCAACCCGATGAGTAAGGAAGCAGTGCTAGATCTAGTTGTAGGAAATGAAATAGGGCTTGTGGAACATGTTTCAATAGGACAACATTTGGGAAAGAGTAATCTTAATATTGGTTTAGAGTAACTATGGAGCTCCAACACAGATCCCTGCAGGATGCCACTTGTCATACCCTGCCAATTAAAGTATATGCCCATCTTTCCTATGTCTATCTCATGACGTTTATTCCATATCTTAACCAAATCAATAATTTGCCTTAAATTCCATGAATTTCAACCTTAGTGTATTGTTTCTGATCATAAATTACCCTCTGAAAATGCATTTAAAGAGCATCCATTAACATTCCCCTGTACATTAATCATCTCTTCGGAAAATTCAGTCCGCTTCTCCAGGCATAACTACCCCTTGGAACAGCAGAAATTTGGAAGATTGCAGTTAGGGCAATTTTCTATGCTAAATCTTTTAAAACTTTGGGTAGAAACAACTGGCCCTGGCGACCTCTCTCACTTTGGTGCCATTATTTTCTTCATTGCTGCAATTTTACTTACAATACTTTTGGTGAGCCCATCAAGAATATCGTAACAGGCTTCAGGAGGACGTAGAATGATGTGAACGAGAGCGCACTCTATTTGATGCAAAGCAATTTTAATTGATGCATTTTGAAAGAAAGAAGAAGAAATAACATAATCTACAAGATATAGCCTAAAGTAGTTTCAGGAAAGGAGAAGTTTAAAGGTACACCCAGCACTTGTCCTGAAATCTAATTCTCAGTCTTATTGTGAAGTTGGGTAGAGTAATTGTGGATTGGGAGTTGGAAGTTACAATTCAGTGTTTGTAAAATGCTGCGGGGGTGGGCGGGGTGGTAAAGCATTGCGTGGTCCTGTTAAAAGGTGGTGCTTTTTCTGTACTTAGAGATTTAAAACACAAGTACACAGAGAGCCCAGACTGAAACATTTATGTCAAAAGGCCAAGCTGCAGTTTTTACCAAGACAGTCCTATTGTGAGAAATATTGATATGTCATCACGGGTATAAAAGAAGGGGGCAGTGGGACAAAAAGAAAAAGAGAAATTGCCATCTGCCAGAGCTAACAGCTCTTAACTTTTGAGAGAGAGAAAGATAGAGAGAGAGAGAATCGCTGGCTCTCAGCAGGTGGACTCAGATTTAAGGTATTTAGCACAAAGAAGCAGTGTGGTTATGTAGAATGAACTCCTTGAAATGGTGGTGGAAGCAGATTCAATTGTAAATTACAAAAAGGATCTGAGATAACTTTTTTTAATCATTTGTGGGACATGGGCATTGCTTCATTTATGTCTTAGGGAAAGCACCATCCAGATAGCAAAGGTATCAAAGAAGAAAGAAGTTCCAGAGAGGAGAATCAACAGAGAAAACCCAGCATATTCCAGAAGACACAAAATCTGGTTGTAATTTAGACAGTGACTAAATTCTATTCTTGTTAATGCGTGGGAATTGTATTATTGGCACAGCATACCATTAGAATCTTGTTTTGCTTGGGAATATTTAATAGTTAGAAGGGATTTGTTAATGGTTTAGTTAATTTGTTTGCTGTTATTTATATAAATAAATTATTACATGTTGATGTTGGAGTGAGTGTCAGGGGTTTATTTTGTACTTAACCACTAGAAGTTGCTGAAGAGCAGGTCACACCACTTCACGCACACTTTTTACAGATTATAGGGTGAGGTACTCCTCTTTGGGTGTTTCGATGTTAGTTCTCAGAGGGGAGAGCAGTCTCAGCTTTATAACAGTCATGTTCAAGTGTTTTGCATTCAGGGCTTTTGGGGTAAAATAAGTTTTCTTTTGATTTTGGAGAGTGGCAGGGCCAGGTGAGAACACTATTGAAAAGCATAAGGGATCAGAGGTGCGGAATTTAAAAACAAGAGAGTTAAATTAAATCTTTAAATCACTGGTTTAAAAGCCAATTGGTACATTGTGTTAAACTCATGGGTACCACATTTTAAAAAGGATGTCAAGGGCTTAGAGAGAATTGCCTAGAATGGGTTTGATGGAATAAATATGAACTTGTTTTCATTGGTAAGAGTGTTAGTAACAGCAGTTGGACTCAGATTTAAGGTATTTAGCGCAAAGAAGCAGTATGGTTATGATGTGGAATGGACTCCTTAAAATGGTGTTGGAAGCAGATTCAATTGTAAATTTCAAAAAGGATCTGAGATAACTTTTTTTAATGAGTTGTGGGACGTGGGCATCGCTGGCTGGTCAGCATTTATTACCCATCTTTAGTCACCCTTGGACTGAGTGGCTTGCTAGGCCACATCAGAGGGCAGTTGAGAGTCAACCACATTGCTGTGGCTCTGGAGTCACATGTAGGCCAGACTGGGTAAGGATGGCAGATTTCCTTCCCTAAAGGACATTAGTGAACCAGATGAGTTTTTCCAACAATCCTCAATGGTTTCATGGTCATCAGTAGATTCTTAACTTTAGATATTTTTTATGGAATTCAAATTCTACCATCTGCTGTGGCGGGATTCACACCTGGGTGAACAGGACATTAGTTTCTGGATTAATAGTCTAGAGGTGATACCATGAGACCATTGCGTCCCCTGCAGAAATGACTTGTCTCAGGCCAGAGTATTTTGAATTTGGATCGTTTGACCCGATTAAGAATGTCTACAAAGTGAATAAAATGATTCAGTCAGATTGCACTGTTTTGAAAAAGGAAAAGTTGCACGTCTCCGAAAAATTAGGCTAATTGGACAACTCTTTCAACATGCCTGCCATCAGTGCGATGGGTCGAATGTCCTCCTCCTGTACTGTTATCATTTTATTATTCAACTTTGAACACAGTCCTCTTCAAAATCCCAACCCTAATTTCTGTTGGAATGTCTTATTTCAGAGTAAAGTCTCAGGTAGAAGATCCTTATTGGTAAGTAGTTGTACAACATGAGCAGATACTCAGGTTCAATAGCTAATCTCAGCCCAGCAGACAAATGGCACTGGGCTTTTGTGACCTTTTGTCAGCAAGGAGAAAATTAAATCAGCCATGACCTTTTCTAGGGAGTGTGTGCATGCTCAGGTGTGCAAGGGAGGGCACATTTGGGTTCCCCAAACTCAAAATGGCCCAGTACCACTGACCCACTTAGACTCTCACACACATGCATGCGCATACACAGACACACACACACCATAATACAGCTTCAGCAGAGGAGGGAAGAGTGGCACTGTGGTTAGCACTGCTGCCTCACAGCGCCAGGGGCATGGGTTTGATTCCCGGCTTGGGTCACTGTCTGTGTGAAGTCTGTACGTTCTCTCTGTGTCTGCATGGGTTTCCTCCGGGTGCTCCGGTTTCCTCCCACAGTCTGAAAGACATGCTGGTTAGATGCATTGACCCAAACAGGCGCCAGAGTGTGGCGACTAGGGGAATTTCACAGTAACTTCATTGTAGTGTTAATGTAAACCTTACTTGTGATTAATAAATAAACTTTAAAACTTGAGCTTTATTGAAAATAGATTAATGTCATAAGATAGATTGATATTGTAAGTATTCATTTCAGAGGGGGAAATATATTCACTATAGAGATAAATAGATTCACTGGAGCCTTGATTCAAGATGTTAACAGCAAGCAGTACATTCATATCTAATGTTGCGCCCTTTGTGTTTGTGATGGCTCGATAGAAGATCTACTTTGCAGCAATGAAGAGGTCATTAACGGAGGAAGAATTGAATGGCCAAAGAATAGAGTAGAAGGAAGTGTGATGAGTTACATTTGTCCTGCTGGATTCTACCCCTTTCCAGTCAATTGGAGATACTGCACCAAGTCCGGCAGTTGGAGTCAACTGAGAAATGTTTATCGCAAGCAAGCATCGGTGGCAACATGTGAAGGTTTGTCTTGGGAAAGTCAAAGTCCCCTTCCCAGTGATACGTCTAAGCAGTATAATGGGGAAGCCACTTTTAATTGAGTTAAAGTTCAGTATAAACTACCCAAAATATTATTCGCTGCACATTCCTTATCAAATCAAACCAGTTTTAATATTAAAAAAGTGGTGCTGGCTTTGAGAAACCAATTATAATTTGGTGTTTTAAATCCATCCATCGTGGATGCCAGCTTGTGCCACTTACACGTGGGTGTCCCAATCCCAGCCCGCAAACCCTCGTCCACCAAACCTAGTCCATTCAATTCCATGATCATTACACACTGGCATCTCCTGTTTGAATTCCATGAGCCGGGAGGTTCAATAAGGTCATTTTTTTTTATTCTGTTGTCAAGTTGGTGGATAAGTTCTAAATTAGGGTCTGTTAGCATCAGCAGTAAAGATACACGTAAACTTACAAACAAATGGATTCAAATTTTCTATCCGGCGTGCGTGGGGGACACCCTGAGGTCCTAAGAAAGCAGACCCCAATGACCCCCTGCCCTTTTCCCCCACACACTGCCCCCACCCCACCTGACCAGTAGGTACATCCATTTTCCCTGTTACTGTTGCACGGTAATATCATTAAACTATATCTAGTGATCCCTTTGGGTCAGAGTGTGGTCAACCTTTTAATGCAGGTAGGCAAGGTAGTCTTATGAAAGCTTAATACACTTGTGCCAAATTCTCTATGCCAATGGGAGCATTAACTCACATATTTAACTGCCACTGAGACTAATCTTCAGCCTCTGGGGGTGGCACGATGGTTAACACTGCTGCCTCACCGCTCCAGAGACCGAGGCTCAATTCCAGCCCCGGGTCACTGTCTGTGTGGAATTTGCACATTCTCCCCGTGTCTGCCTGAGTTTCCTCCGGATGCTCCGGTTTCCTCCCACACTCCAAAGATGTGCAGCTGAGGTGGATTGGCTCAGTAAATTGCTCCTTAGTGTCCCAAGATGCGTAGGTTACATGGATTATCCATGATAAATGTGTGGGCCTACATGCATAGAGCGGGGCGGAGAAGGTCTGGGTGAGGTAGTCTGTCAGACAGTAAGTGTGGACTTGATGGGCTGAGTGGCCTCTTATGCCTTGTAGGGATTCTATGACTCTGATGTAACCCTTGCAATTTTATTCCACATTCTGATAAATTTATGAGGAAGAAAACACCACACAGTCTGTGTTAAAGAGGACACACTATTGCAAGCTTGGAGCTATTGCCTCTATGCCAGGGAATCAGATTTCTAACTGTGTAATTATAAAGTGTGAATGCAGTTCCCCATGAGTTTTGCTGTAGAGTATCTCCCATTTGGGGACATCTTAGATAAGAATATACCTGAAGTGCAATCAGTTTAATCTAGTCCTGGAAAATCCTTTTCTTTTTCCCCCAAAAAATACATTATTTATAAAATAATCAATGTTAATTCTCTCCTAAATTGTAATTGCAGAAATGACTTGCCTGGCTCCAGAAAATTTTGAATTTGGATTATTTGACCCTAATAAGAATGTCTACAAAGTCGGTGATTCCGTCAGATTTCAGTGCTTTGATGGATACCAGCTGATTGGTTCAGCCATCAGGACCTGTTTACCGAATGGCCAATGGGCAGGCAATTTGCCAAGATGTAACAGTAACACAGGTATTTATTTGTTCTTTTACACTGTTGATGAGGACAACAATCTTTTGGAAGGAAATACAGAGAAAATGGGGTAAATGTTCTCATCCTGCCCGCAATGGAAAGGTCCAATGAACTCGGGAGGGATTTTATGGTTTCGCGACGTAAAATCCCACCCAATGGATCTGGATTTAGAACAGTTTCCAAGAATTCTCTTACACATTCCAGTCCTCCTACATGGTCTGACACAGTAACAAGGACACCCCGAAGTTACATTTAACTCTGGGCTCACTAAACAAAAACAGACTAAACAAAATAGTTTTCTCCATGGTAACTACTTTATTGCACAATGCTACTTAGTCAACTATAAGAAGACTGTTCCCTTAGTTATCCAAGTAACAAGTCTCACAGCAGCAGGTTAAAGTCCAACAGGTTTATTTGGAATCACAAGCTTTTGGAGCATTACTCCTATCTCCTCCACTCACCTGATGAATGAACAGTGCTCTGAAGGCTCGAGATCCCAAATAAACCTGTTGGACTTCAACCTGGTGTTGTGAGACTTCTTACTGTGCCCACCCCAGTCCAACACTGGCATCTCCATATCTTAATTATCTGAAGCAGAACTTGAGGATGACAGTGCAGTGTTAACAGGTCAATTTAACAGTATTACAATTACAGAATGCATTAATATGGGCGGGTTCCACACAGATTGGAGATGTTCCAGTTTCAATAAGAAAAGGAAGACTTACATTTCATAATGTCTTCTTACATTTGCCAGGAACATCCCAAACAGCTTTGCATAGAATAAACTGTGTGCCTACATTCCCAACTAGATTATGCCACTGTTATGTAAATAGGTGAGCAGGAAAGCAAAGCAACTTGTATTTATTTAATTCTTTTCACACTCCCAGCACATCCTAGTGAGTTCCACAAACAATGAAGAGCCTTTGAACAGTTAGCACTGCAAAAATGACTGATAATTTACACAGCGTAGTGTTCCGAAAACAGCTATCAATATCATGTAAAAAAAATCGGAGTTGGGGCAGGAGGTTCCAGATGTAAATACAGTCACCATTTTGAATAGACAGTTTGACAGGAGCAGCTTCAGATTAACTGGGTCCAGGAGGTCTCTGTATTCAGCGTGATTGTATTTTTTTCCACTTAGACATGTTCTGCCCCAATCCTGGAATCCCCTTCGGTGCGAGGAAGGAAGGGAAGAATTTTGGTATCTTTTCAACTGTCCGGTATCATTGTGGCAGCAAACACTTTTTGCGTGGTTCAGCACAACGTACATGCTTGGAATCTGGCAAGTGGTCTGGAGTGGAACCTCGATGTGAAAGTAAACTTCTTTACATTTCATTCCTTCCAAGGCTTTTATCACAACAAACATGTCTCTCATGGCATTATTTGCAATCAGATATTCAGCAGAAACATCTTTAAGGAAACATTTATAAAGCACCTTTCATAACCTCTGGATCTGCTTAACTACATTGTGGCATAACACCACTGTTGTAACGTAGGAAGTAGAGATTCTAATTTATGCACAGCAAGATCCCTAAAACAACAATGTGATAATGAGCAGATTATCTGTGCAGCACGGTGGCACAGTGGTAGGAACTGCTGCCTCACAGCACCAGGGATAAGGTTCAATTCCCAGATTGGGTCACTGTCTGTCCGGAGTCTGCACATTCTCCCTGTGTCTGTGTGGGTTTTCTCAGGGTGCTCCAGTTTCCTCCCACAGTCTGAAAGACATGCAGGTTAGGTGCATTGGCCATGCTAAATTCTCCCTCAATGTACCTGAACAGGCACTGGAGTGCGGCGACTAGAGAATTTTCACAGTAACTTCATTGCAATGTTAATGTAAGTTTACTTGTGATACTAATAAATAAACTAAAATGTACTTTTATTTATTTTAAAATGTTATTGGTCAGGCTGTTTTATTTCAGAAAGTCAGTTGGGAAAGTATGATGCTGGAGCCAATCTTTACTTAGTGTGACATGTATTTACGTTGAGAAATATTACAAGCATAAAACTCCTAACTTAACCACACCTCAGTTTAAGTGCCTCTTTATATGTACTCAAGTGAAACCCCAGTTGAAGCCCTCCACCTGTATACAATCAACTGATGTATAATTAACACAGTTCAAGAGTGAGAACTCAAAGTAGTGTAATTTTTTTTATGATTGCCCAAGAGCACTTAGTCATTAAGCAGTGCATACTCCCTCAATATTGCACTGGAATGTTGCATAAGAGTTCAAAGCTTTGGAACAGACCTCAACTTCCCAACCTTCTGATTCAGGGTGAGAGAGCTACCACGGAGCCTCAGCAGCCACTAAACCAGAGAGTGGTTAGAATGTGGAACTTAACATAAGAAATAGGAGCAGGAGTCGGCCATCTAGCCCTTCGAGCCTGCCCCGCCATTCAGTAAGATCACGGCTGATCTGAAGTGGATCAGTTCCACTTTCCGGCTTTCTCCCCATAACCCTTAATTCCCTTGTCAATCAGAAACCTATCTACCCGTGACTTAAATATATTCAGCGAGGTAGCCTCCACCACTTCAACGGGCAGAGAATTCCAGAGACTCACCACCCTTTGAGTGAAGAAGTTCCTCCTCAACTCCAATCTAAACTGCCCCCTCCCCTTATTTTGAGGCTGTGCCCTCTAGCCCTGCTATCCTTTCTAAGCGGGAAGAATCTCTCTACCTCTACCTTATCTATCCCCTTCATTATCTTATACGTCTCTATAAGATCCCCCCTCAGCCTTCTAAACTCCAACGAATACAGACCCAGTCTATTCAATCTCTCTTCATAGGCCAACCCCTTCATCTCCGGTATCAGCCTAGTGAACCTCCTCTGCACTCCCTCCAAGGCCAATATATCCTTCCGCAAGTGCAGTGACCAAAACTGCACACAGTACTCCAGCTGCGGCCTCACCAGTGCCCTGTACAGTTGCAGCAAGACCTCCCTGCTTTTATATTCTATCCTCCTCACTATAAAGGCCAACATTCCATTCGCCTTCTTGTTACCATTTTGAGACACACAGCATGGGTATATTTAAGAGGAGGCTGAATATGTGAGTGCAATGCAGAGTTGGAGGAGGGGGGAGGGAACTGAGAATTTTCGATCCAGCTTGCTGTACGAATAAACCCGCAACATTAAGTGTCATGACTGTTAAGTTAGTTGAAAAGAATGGGGTGAAGATGGGGTGAAACTCAGCCAAGATGGTATTGTGTGGCACAAGGAACCAACTAGGAGGCCTACCAATGCTGACAGACCATCAAAGATGGCAGCTGTCTTTGTGGGTTTTTATGAAGTAGGCGAAAGGGCGAGAGCTTCAAGATGAAGAATTTCCAAAAATTCTTCAAAATTCTGGCCCTTGCACCCTAATCAAAGGATATCAGGATTGGGCAGGAAGGTAGAGTTGAAGCCCAGGATCAGTCATGTTCTTATCAACTAGTGGAGCAGGCTTGTGGTATTATATGGCTCCTACTTCTGATCTTCCTATGATCTTCATTTACACTTCAACTTCAAGGCCTGTCTCAAAATCCTAGACCAGAATTCTCCAATTCCATTCACGCCACCACCACTTCCAGCAAGAATGGAAAATCTGACGCTCAGCCAAATTTCCATGCACTGCAACGAGACTGGAGAATCCCAGCCGCAGGCGAGGTCAGAGAATTCCAGCCACTGGTCTTTAATTGGATATTTTTCTTCAGGGAAGCGACCAGCTATATCTTTGCATTATGAACATCTATGATTTGCAGTTTTCCAACGTGCATCCATAAGTGAGACGAAGATTTGAGAGTTTTCCTGTTTATTAAATCCAAAAGACTTTGAAGGAAGTTTGAGTTTGCTTTCTTAATGATACAAAATAATAGCTGCCCTTTTTCTAGATTGAGTATTTTCACTTTTACTTCACGTGCTAGTTAGTCGATGCCTAAGTTTCTCCTCATCTCAATCATTGGGCGGCACGGTAGCACAATGGTTAGCACTGCTGCTTCACAGCTCCAGGGACCTGGGTTCAATTCCCAGTTTGGGTCACTGGAGTTTGTACATTCTCCTTGTGTCTGTGTGGGTTTCTTCTGGATGCTCCGGTTTCCTCCCACAGTCCAAAGATGTATGGGTTCGGTTGATTGGCCATGCTAAAATTGCTCCTTAGTGTCCTGAGAAATGTAGGTTAGAGGGATTAGCGGGTAAATATACGGGGGTAGGGCCTGGGTGGGATTGTGGTTGGTGCAGACTTGATGGGTCAAATGGCCTCTTTCTGCACTGTAGGGTTTCTATTTCATGAATCCTAAGTGGCCTACTCCATTTCCTGAGACTGTGATCCCAGTTAGAGAAAGTAATATCCCTGCATGTAGCCTGTCAGAATTTTATACGTTTCAATGAGATTCCCTTTCATTCTTCTAAATTCCAGTGAAAACAGGCCCAGTCGACCCAATCTCTCATTATATAACAATCCCTTTATCCCAGGAGCCTGTCTGGGTTAGGGTTAGGAACCTATGCTCTACTCCCTCTTTGGTAAGCATATCCTTTCTTAGATAAGGAGACCAAACTGCAGACAGTACTCTAGCTGTGGTCTCAGCAAGGCCTTGTACAGCTACAGTAAAGCATCCTTGCTCCTGTATACAAGTCCTCTTACAGCGAACGTCAACATACCATTTGCCTTCTTAACAGATTGCTGTACCTGCGTGCTAGCTTTCAATAACTGATGTACTAGAACACCCAGGTCCCTTTGTATGTCAACATTTCCCAACCAACCATCATTTAATAATTCCCTGCCATTCTGTTTCTCCATCCAAAGCGAACAACTTCACATTTATCCACGTACTGCATCTGCCATGTATTTGCCCACACACTCAACCTGTCTTAATCACCTTGAAGTCTCTTAACATCCTCCTCACCACTCACATTCCCACCGAGTTTGATGTCATTAGCAAACTTGGAAATATTATCTTTGGTTCCCTCATCCAAATCATTTATGTATATTGTGAAAAGCTGGGACCCAAGCATTGACCCCTGTGGGACCCGACTAGTCACTGCCTGTCACCTTGAAAAAGACCAATTTATTTCTACTCTCTGTTTCCCGTCTGCTAACCAGTTCTCAATGCATGCCAATATATTAGGCCCAATATCATGTGATTTAAAATTGCACACTAACCTCTTACCAAAAACTTTCTGAAAATCCAAAAAACAGCTCATACAATTGTTTCATCCAAATCTATTCTACTAATTATGTTCTCAAAAACTCCAGTAAGTTTGTCAAACATGATTTCTCTTTTACAAATCAGTGTTGACTTTGTCCAATACCGTTGATATTTTCTAAGTCTCTTGTTATCATATCATTTAGACTCTAGTATTTTCCCTACGGCTGAAGTTGGATTGACTGGTCTGTAATTCCCTTTTTTTTTCCCTCCTTTTTTTAAATAGTGGGGTTACGTTTACCACCCTCCAATCAGCTGGGGCTGTTCCAGAATCTCCAGAAGTTTGGAAGATGATAACCAACGCATCCACTATTTCCCTGGCCGCCTCCTTCAGTGCACTGGGATGTAGACTATCAACCCTGTTCACTTTTCAATCGCATCAGTTTCTCCAGCACTTTTTTCTAGTAATACTAATAATTTTCAATTCCCCCTCTCACTGGATTGCCTTGATTCCTTGGCATTTCTGGGAAATTATTTGTGTCTCCTCCAGGAAGACAGAACTAAATCAGTTGTTTAATTGCTCTGCCATTTCCAGTCCATTTTTATGTCCTTTGCAAGTTTACTCTCATTTTTAATCAGTCTCTTGGCCCTCTTTGGTTGAATTCTAAATTGCTCCCAATCCTCAAGCTTGCTACTTGTTCTGGCAACTGGGCAGCACAGTAGCACTGCTGCTTCACAGTTCCAGGGACCTGAATTTGAATCCTGGCTCGGGTCAATGTCTGTGTGGAGTTCCCACATTCTCCCTGTGTCTGTGTGGGTTTCCTCCGGGTGCTCTGGTTGCCTACCACAGTCCAGAGATGTACGGGTGGGTTGATTGGCCATTCTAAATTGCCCCTTCGTGTCCCAGGATACATAGGTTAGGGGGATTAGTGGGTAAATATATGGGGATAGGTCCTGGGTAGGATTGTGGCTGGTGCAGACTTGATGGGCCAAATGGCCTCTTTCTGTACTGTAGGATTCTATGAGTCTTCTTTGAATCAAGCACTATCCTTCATTCATTTTGTTAGCCATAGGTGGGCACCTTTCTTCTTGTGTTTTTGTGCAAGATAAGAATTTATAATTGTTGCAAAGCATACCTTAATTCTATAAATATTAGCCATTGCCTATTCCCCATCATGCCTTTCAATGATGTTCCCCAAACTGTCTTAGCCAACTCACACTTCATAGCTTTGTCGTTTCCTTTGTTTAGACTTAGGATCCTAGTTTCCGATTGGCCTTCTTTATTTGTAATGAACTGCCTGCCCTGCACTCCACCACCGACTGTAAAAGACCTCCGCAATGCTGAGGAAAGACAGTGTGTACTTCCCGAGTCCTCCACCTCATAATGCTGAGGTGCTGAAATCCACACTCCAATCAAAGAATGGTGCAGCACAGAGGGAGACCATTCAGCCCATCACCCTGGTGCCAGCTCTTTCAGCAACTCATTCCCCCTCCCCAGCTTCATTCCCGTAGCCTTGTCATTTGTTTCCCTAGAAGTATTTATTCAATTCCCTTCCAAAAGCTCCTATTGAAACTGCGTCCAGATCCTTTCGGGCAGTATCGCCTAGATCACGATGTGTAAAAAAACTATTTCCTCCATGACCTCCAGTTCTTTGGCTTATGTCAATAAGTCTGTGTCTTCTCATTACTGACCTTTCTGCTTCGAGAAACAGTTTCTCCTTATTTACATTACCAAAACCCTTCATAATTTTGAACAGGTCTGTCAAATTTCCTTCAAATCATCTCTGCTTTAAGGAGAACAACCTCAGCACCCTCAGTCTCTCCACATATTTAAACTCCGTCACACCTCAGATAGTACCCCAGTAAATCTCTTTCTGCATTCTCTGTAAGGCCTTGACATCCTTTCTAAACCATGATGCTGCTACCAAAAGTAACATTTCACTGAAACCTAGCTAGTATTTCATAAATGTTTCATTTAACTAGTGTGACATGAGATATATCCCTTTACAATGGTGGGGAGGGGGTTGGGGGCTGGGAGGAAGGTGATCGAATCCTGACTGCAGGATCCCTCAGGCATGCTGCAATACAATGTTCTGTGCTCTATCAGGGCGATGGGGTTTGACTTGAGCATTGAGACATTGTAGCCGGCTAAGTCTTTGGCTTTCACATTTGGTTCCCAGCCTATCCCAGTATATATCTGTGAACAAACACCAATGAAATTAAATAGAGATCTCTCTCTTCATCAATCACATCCCAATGTTGATGCTGGTGCAGAGAATGTCTTTGTTATATTGGATATATTGTTAAGGTGGATTGAATTATTATCTTGGACAGGTACAAAAAGAGATACCTTGTTTTGCAGCCATGTTTGTGACTGGGTGTCTATGGAGAGGGAGAATGCAGTGTCCACTTGGTATGCTGGAGGAGTTCTGTGAGGGTCAGGGCACCCCAGGGGGACTGGGTAGCAGCCCTTTAACATGACATCTCGTTTTAATTCGATAAATTTCCTTTAAGATTTTGGGCAGAATTTTTCCATCCCGCCCACTACTGCAATCGTAGTGGATGAGGCGGGTTGGGACGGGAGGTTCGGGGATGGGGGTGTGGGGGCGAGCGCAGCTGGAAAGACTCGCCATTGCCCCTTTGGGGCTATCACTCTAATTTGACTATTTGTTTGGAGTAATTCTATGCATAGGTTGGTCAAAAGATGGGAGACGGCGATATGTAATGCTGCATTCTGTAAATAAACCAACTATTAAGGAAAGGATTGTGTCTGGATTCATACTTTACCATCTGCCTTTGAATCCATTGAACAATTACCATATGGAGACAGCCTGACCTCCTTCACGTCTCCTTCAATTTGGCCAAGTTTATGGGTGAAGGAATGACAAACAACTGGGCGACACCACAACCCACCATGTTCGATACACTCACTGGAGGTGAAATAAAAATACAGAATGATTCCCCGACCCATTGAACTTTGAAATGCCTTAAGTGGACTCATCGTTCAGACCAACACCCAATGGAGAGGGCAGATGTGACCTCATTTTAACATCATATTTTATTAAGTCACTAGTGCAGTGAACAGCAAAGATGAGACATGCCAAGGTGAGGCACACAAACTATTATATTAATAAGTGCAATTTTTATCAATTACTATTGAAATAACACAAAGCATGTTGAATACTACCTTCCATTGTTGAATAGGCAGACATTCTTTTGATAATGTGGAGGATCTGACAAAGGAATTGGACATCTTGGAGTCAAAAATACACAATAAAGGTAGGATCAGTGCTATTTTTAATTCTTTGATGGGGTATGGGCATCGCTGGCCAGGCCAGCATTAGTTGCCCATTCCAAATGGAATGTGCCTGGGTGTCTATGGAGAGGGAGGACACAGTGTCCAATGGTATGCTATTTGCCCTTGAACTGAGTGGCTTGCTGGGCCATTTCAGAGGATGGTTAGGCATCAACCACATTGCTGTGGCTCTGGAGTCACATACAGGCCAGACCTGGTAAGGATGGCAGATTTCCTTCCTGAACGTAAACCAAATGGGGTTTTATGACAATCGACGATAATTTCGTGGCCACCATTACTGAGACTAGTTTTCTATTCCAGATTTTGTTAATGGAATTTAAATTCCACCAGCTCCCATGGTGGGATCTGAACCCGTGTCCCCAGAGCATAACCCTGGGATTCTGCATCACTTGTCTAGTGACATTACCCTGCGCCACCATCTCTCTCATTGATAATTTTCATCATTATTATTGCCAACACCCTCCTGGGGAAGGGCTGCTAATGGGTAGATAAGACTGGGTAATGATATTTAGTTGTTAACCTGGTCTGTCCTTTTAAGATGCTGAGTTGGCCTTTCCTGCAGTGGATTAATCCACAGACACTTGTACATGGTCACAAGATTTCTGACAATTGGGTAACTGCCTTTAGTTATGAATTTGCAGACACTACACATTCAATAGATCTATTCCATGATACTTTTCTATCAGTGATGGTGCAGGATAGTCTAACACAGTGGAAGATCTATTAGCGACGGAATTCTACCACGTCACCCAACATGGGAATCGGAGCAGGTGAAGGGTGGACAATGGGAAGGTCTGTTGACCTCAGGTGGGATTTCCCGATCTTGGGTCAAGGGAGGCTGTAAAATCCTGCATGGCCAAAATCCTTTAGCATCTGTCCAGGTCTAAATTTCAACTGATATTTTGACAAAGATACCCTTATCAGCAATATATATATAATGGAAAGGATTCTAAGGAACAAACACAAAGGCTGCCTCAAGACTTTCCTTTCTAATAATATTCCCAGTAATAAGGTCAGTGTGTCATCATTATGCTGCTTCCTCCAGTCATTCGCACTATCTGTGCTTATATATCCTCAGATCATAGATCGGGAACACTAGTCAACACAGGTCAGAAGACAAAAGTTGATATCTTCTTTATTATCGATGCCTCAAGAAGTGTTGGAAATGAGAACTTCATGAAGTCTTTGAACTTTGTTACCACCTTTATTAACCGGGTAAGGATTCAATCTGAGTAAATGGGAGGAGATTGCTGCTCATCCAGTACTGGATGTCAGGTTGAAGAGTATCCTGGTAATTTAGCACCAGTGGAGGAGTTGTGAGGGCCGGGTGGGTGCAATAGTGTGCAATGTTGTCAGAGTACTTGTGAAAACTAATGCTGTCATTGCAGATGGTGCAGGAGAGGATGTAAATGCAAAATTGGAGACTAGATAGATAAGGGCAGGCCCAAACAGCTGGATGCCAGGGGGGAAAGGCATTGGAGGAGAATGATGTGGTCAGCCATGTCGAAAGCTGGTTGGAGGTG
Source organism: Carcharhinus amblyrhynchos (assembly GCF_965287045.1). Taxonomy (NCBI): domain Eukaryota; kingdom Metazoa; phylum Chordata; class Chondrichthyes; order Carcharhiniformes; family Carcharhinidae; genus Carcharhinus; species Carcharhinus amblyrhynchos. Next base: position 38,486,237 of record NC_137346.1, on the reverse strand, counting down.
GAATAGGTTACCTTTATCACTGTCACATGGGATGTCATGTATGACTTTGCTTTTAACTATATCGGCGATCAGATGAGGAAGTTGGGAGTTCAGCTGTTTTTTTTTGGGAATAGGGTCGAGGGAACAGGAGGTGAATCTAATGAACGAGATGAGATTGGAGAGGAGAAGCTGGGGAAAAGAAAACTGGGCAAAGGTGTGAGTTCAGGGCTGGGGAAGGGGGAATTTAGAGGCAGTTTGGGCTGTTGGAAAGGTTGGAAGCAGCAGAAATGGTTGATCATCTGCTCTCAATCTGCCTGACAGAATTTTGAGCTCGTCACTCATCAGCTTTGGAGGTGAGCAATGGGGGGAGAGGTTTACGAAGACAGTTTTTAGTAAAGCCCAGGATTATCCTTAGATTCCTGGAAGAATGAACCATTTTCGAGCAAAATCCAAGTGTGCTTTATCCAGTCCAACTGGTCTTGGTAGTGAAGGACCACACCAACACTCCACCATCTACTCCAGTCCGAATCTTTAAGCTAGGACAACACTTCAGTTTCATCATCAGATTAAAGGTTAGTTTCAGAATACAGAACCTCCCATTTAAGATTAAGAGAAGAGGGATTCTTTTCTTTCAGAAGGTTTTCCTTCTCACTTTGGGATTCCCTACTCGGAGAGTTGTGGAAATTTAGTGATTGAATATATTCAAGATTGAGTTTGACAGATTTCTGATGCATAAGGAGACAGAGTTATGAGGGTTGCAGGAGATTGAGGGTGTTGGTTGGTTTTGTGGAGGCGGAGGGGAGGAGGACAGGAAAATGGAGTGGAGGCCTCAATTAGGTCAGCCATGGTTTTAGAATCATGGAATTATTCAGTGCAGAAGAGGCCTTTCAACCCATCGAATCTGCACCAGCACGACCTACCACCTAATCCCGTTTACCAGCACTTGGCCCATAGCCCTGAATGTTATGACATGCCTAGTACTCATCCAGGTACTTTTTAAAGGATGTGAGGCAACCTGCCTCTATCACCCACCCAGGCAGCACATTCCAGACCGTCACCACCCTCTGGGTAAAAAAGCTCTTCCTCCATTCCTCCTGGCTCTCACCTTGAACCTATGTCCCCTCATAACTGACCCTTCAAAGAAGGGGAACAGCTGTTCCTTCTCCAATCTGCCCATGTCCCTCACCTCGATCAGGTCTCCCCTCAGTCTTCTCTGCTCCAACGAAAATAAATCTATCCAACCTCTCTTAATAAATCAAGTGTTCCATCGCAGGCAGCCTGGTGAATCTCCTCTGCACCCCCTTCAGTGCAACCACATCCTTCCTATAATGTGGTGACCAGAGCTGCACGCAGTTCACCAGCTGTGGCCCCACCAAAATTCTATACAACTCCATCATGACTCTCCTGCTTTTGTAATCTGTGCCTCGATTGATAAAGGCTAGTTTCCTATATGCCTTTTTCACCACCGTACTAACATGTTCTTCCATGTTATTGAATGATACCATGCTCTGGGACCTTGAATGCGCGTAATGATTGTTTTATTTGCCGCGATGGTTACCTCATAGCATGTGGATCTCTGAGGTAAGACAAGATATTGTAGAATTGGAATTATTTATTTTATCTAAATTTATGAAAATTGAAAGCAGTTGAAAGGAATGATATTTGGAACTTGGTTTAAGACAGATCTTTCCTGCTATTGTTTAGGTGTCAGATGTCAAAGGTTCTGTTCGATTTGAAGTTATCACATTTGGGTCATTTCCCGTTACGATCACAAGCATCCAGGAAAACCTCACTCCTAAGGCTGTGATGGAAAGGATCAGGCAAGTTGAATATCGAGGTAAATTTCCATTTATTCTTTCATGAAATGTGGATGTCACCGTTTGTTGCCCAAACCTCATCTCCCTTGAACTGAGTGGCTTGTTCGGTCATCTCAGAGGAATCTGGATTCACCTGGCCAGTCCAGACTAGGCTAGGATGACGGATTCCATCCCTAAACCACACCAGTGAACCAGCTGGGCTTTTACAACAGTTGACGATAGTTTCATAAGAACATAAGAAATAGGAGCAGGAGTAGGCCATCCAGCCCTTCGAGCCTGCCCCGTGGCTCAGTTCCACATTCCCGCCCTCTCCCCATAACCCTTAATCCCATCTCTTATCAAAAACCCATCAACCCGCGTCTTAAAAATATTTAGCGAGGTAGCCTCCACCACTTCAACAGGCAGAGAATTCCAGAGATTCACCACCCTTTGAGTGAAGAAGTTCTTCCTCAACTCCGTTCTAAACCACCCCCCCCCCTTTATCTTGAGGCTGTGCCCCCTAGTCCTACTGTCCTTTCTGAGTGGGAAGAGTCTCTCCACCTCTATCCTATCCATCCCATTCATCATCTTATATGTCTCAATGAGATCTCCCCTCATTCTTCTAAACTCTAACGAGTACAAGCCTAGTTTATTCAGCCTTTCCTCATAGCTCAACCCCCTCAACTCCGGCATCAGCCTAGTAAACCTCCTCTGCACTCCCTCCAAGGCCAAAATATCCTTGCGTAAGTACGGCGCCCAAAACTGCACACAGTACTCCAGCTGCGGCCTCACCAGTGCCCTATACAGCTGCAGCAAGACCTCCCTACTTTTATATTCAATCCCCCTCGCCATGAAGGCCAGCATCCCATTCGCCTTCCTGACCACCTGCTGCACCTGCAAGCTGGGTTTTTGCAACTCATGCACAAGGACCCCGAGGTCCCTCTGCACCGTCGCCTGCTGCAGTTTTTCACCACGTAAGTAATAATCCTTCCTACCATTATTCCTACCAAAGTGGACCACCTCGCACTTGCCAACATTAAATTCCATTTGCCATTTCCTGGCCCATTCGCCCAGCCTATCTAGATCCTTCTGTAGACACTCCACACCCTCCGCGCAATTTGCTGTTCCACCAATCTTGGTGTCATCAGCAAATTTCGACACCATACACTCGGTTCCCTTCTCCAGATCATCTATATAAATGGTAAATAGCTGAGGCCCCAGCACCGACCCCTGGGGCACTCCACTAGTCACCAACCGCCAATCCGAATAGCACCCGTTGACCCCCACTCTCTGCCTCCTATTTGACAACCAATCCTCTATCCACGCTAACACCCTACCCCCAACTCCATGTCCCCTGACCTTCTGCAATAACCTCTTGTGAGGTACCTTGTCAAACGCCTTCTGAAAATCAAGGAAGACCACATCCGCCGGCTCTCCTCTATCCACTGCCCTAGACACATCCTCATAGAACTCCAGTAAATTTGTCAGACACGACTTCCCTTTAATGAAACCGTGCTGCGTCTGCTCTATCAAGCAATTCCCTTCAAGATGCCTCGCAATTTCCTCCTTGATGACGGATTCTAACATTTTACCTACCACAGACGTTAAACTAACCGGCCTATAATTCCCCGCCTTTTGCCTGGCACCCTTCTTAAACAACGGCGTAACATTAGCCGTTTTCCAATCTTCCGGCACTTCCCCGGAATCCAGCGACGTCTGGAAAATAACCACCAAGGCATCCACTATCACCTCCGCCATTTCTTTCAGAACCCTCGGATGCATTCCATCCGGTCCTGGGGACTTGTCCACAATCAGTCCCTCCAGTCTGTCGAGCACCGCCTTTCTAGTAACAATAATGTCATTGAAACATGGTTGCCATCATTGAGACTAGCTTTCAATTCCAGGTTTTATTCATTGAATTTGAATTCCACCCACTGCCGTGATGGGATTCGAACACATGCCCCTAGAGGATTAGTCTGGTCTTCCGGATTACTAGTCCAGTGGTGTTAACATTCCGTCACTATCTTCCTCCATCGCAACTGGGGCAAGGAAGCAGGAACTGGGGCATGTCAGTCAGTAGGTGTGAGGCTAATGGCAGAACTTGATACACTTCACTGGACTGGAGGCAGAGAGATCAACAAGCATTTTAATACCATTGGAAAACAGGAAAGGGTAAAGGGGAAGGAAAGAGGCAACAGCCACACCAATCACAATCACAACGTGTTAAATGACCTGCAGGCTGCTTAGCTGAATCACTCAGACAGCACGGAAGATGATTGGTGAGATAACGCAGGCAGTTTGATGGAACAGGAGTAACGTTTGATAACATTCCTATTTGATTTCGAACCGGGAGACCTTAACATGTGAGGCAGACGTGAACCTTCCACACACCTGACGAAGGAACAGTGTTTCTGAAAGCCTGTGGGATTACTGTCAGTTAAACTGGTTGGATTTAAACCTGGTGTTGTGAGACTTCTTACTGTGTTTACCCCAGTCCAATGCCGGCATCTCTACATCATGACTTGTGTTCGATTCCAGCTTTGGGTGACTGTGCGGAGTTTTCACTTTCTTTCTGTGTCTATGTAGGTTTCCTCCGGGTGCTCCGGTTTCCTCCCAAGATGTGCAGGTTAGGTGGATTCGCCATGGTAAATTGCCCTTTATTGTTCCAAGATATGTAGGCTAGGGGAATTGGTGGGGTAAATACATGCGGTTCAGGATAGGGTCTAGGTAAGGTGCTCCATCGGAGAGTGGTGCAGACTCGATGGGCTGAATGGCCACCTTCTGCACTGTAGGGATTCTATGATTCTAAGCTTTACCACAGCTGTTTGAGTTACTTAGATGGTCTGTTGGGTTCAACTTGTAAGCGATGATTAAGGTCAGCTGAAATTACAATATGTTCCATGCTTGTTCCCGTGGACGCCAATATTTTGTTCAGATTCACTCGTGTCTTCAGGGTTTAGTTGAGTTTTTTTTAACATACACCTTCATCTGAAAGCTTCAGGAATGTATCTCTGATGCAAGGAGAAGAGGAAGGGAGGATAGAAAGAAGATGAATTTGATTGATAAGCCTGAATGGATATCTCATATCAGTTTAAAGTGTTTAATTTTGATGTTGTGATTCTTCCCTCTGTTGAAGAATATCGCAACAACACAGGGCGAAGAACAGGTCTGGCACTGGAGTCAGTTCATTCCTCCATCAATCAAACTGTCAATCTTCATGCTGCAAGTAGACAATCTATCCCGCAACAGGTCATCATTTTACTTACTGCTGGTGAGTCTCTGATAAGGCTGGGTGTGATTCAATAAGCATTTGTACGCAGTGAGGGGAAGGGGATTGGGGCAGGACAAGGGATGGGATCATGAGAGACATTGCTGCTGAATAAACTTCATCCAAACCGCCCCCAGCACGCTCGATAATTAATGCTCCTCATGCCCACTTAAGCAAGTTAAACCAATCAATAGGCTGAAACAAAGCTTTGCATCTGGCTTAACTCTTAGGAAGTTGGGAACAGTTTGCTCCAAAATGGGACTCCCTGGGAAAACTAATCAGAGTAACACTGCCTGCCTTTGCTAGGGTACGAACCCTCCAGAATTGGTCTGGAATCTCGGGAATTAAAGATCAATCTGTGGGACACTGCTGTGAAATCTTGGAGAAAAATCATTGGGACATTAATAAGGCTTGATTCTCTTTACCAGATATAGAAATATTGAAAGTAGGAAGGGAAATAAAGCTGTTTTGCTGACACAAATTGAGTCTTTTTGCATTCCAATTGGCCTAGGAAGGCGATGTGTCACAAGGGGAAATATTTTTTGCAACATTTGGAGGGGAGTCTTGCGATGAAACCTCCAGGAATACATTTAATCACAGTTGGTGACCCTGGCACGGTGGCACAGTGGCTGGCACTGCTGCCTCACAGCAGTAGGCACCCAGGTTCAGTTCTGGCATCAGGTGGAGTCTGCATGTTCTCCCCGTGTCTGCGTTTCCACCAGGTGCTCCGGTTTCCTGCCACAGTTCGAAAGATGTGTATGTTGGGTGGATTGACCATGGTAAATGTGTGGGGCTCCAGGGATTGGGTGGAGGGGAGGACCTGGGTGAAAAGCTCTTTTGGAGAGTGAGTGCAGACTCAATGGGCTGAATGGCCTACATCCCACACAACTGAGAGTGGAGGAGGGGAAGAATGGAGGAAGAAGTTGGGGGATGGGAGGTACGAGAAGAGGAAGTGTTCTTTAAAAACTACAACATTAGTTGCTGACTTCAGTTACTCCAGAAATAGTTTCTGTTGTCCTGAGCTTTTCAGATGGAACATTAAGCCTGAAGCTTTATCTGCTCGCTCGTGTAGATGTATAAGATCCTATGGCAGTTTAACGAACAGCAAAGCTCTTGCCCCAGTGACCTGAACAATATTATTCTCTCAACCACCAGTATTAAAAGAACTGTGGGATCTATCTGTGATTACAGTTGAAAACCTTTCTTGTTTGTACTCAGCACTGGGACAGGGAGAGAATATGCAAGTCTTTCTCTCCTGCATTTTTCCTCAAGTATTCCTGCTTTTTCTATCCAGTTATTTCTGCTCCTTCCCCAACCCCGCCTCACCCACAGGCCAGAGCCCCCTCTAAGCTTGCCTCTCACTCGGCATCTGCTTTCCGTTCTACCTGCACTGTCCCCTCCCAGCTCTGAGATTTGCTTCCAGCTTCTTTGGCCCCGATTCTCACTAAACTGCTGACCTGTCACCTTCCCTTCCTGGTCTCTCTCTCACACACACACACACACACACACACACACACACACACACACACACACACACACACATGCGCGCACACACACACACATGCACACACTATCAAAAGCATTAGCGTTAGCTGTTTCCTTGCAAGGTACTGCCTCACCTCTAACCTTTCCCCTCTCAATCCCCTGCCTGGTCACTGTGTCAGGCTGACCCAGACTGGTGAAGCCTTGCCACTCTGCTCAACCCCAAACTGAACCTTCGACCCAATCTCATTATAAAACACACCAAATCCCAGCTTGTCAACAGTGATCCTTTCTGTCTGGGTTTCAGCCTGTGTATGTTGTTCAAACCCAAATCTATGTTGCCTCCAGAATCATCAATTCTACTATTAATATGTCCTTGTTTGCACAGAACTTGAGTATTGCTGAACAGACACATGCTGTCAAAGCTTTTCCTCTTGCACTCATCACTGCCAAAGCTCAAATAACAATTTATACTGTGTGAGAAGAGGGGACTGTTCAGTTGGCAAGTAGACTCTGATTGGTACATTGGTCCAATGGCTGACCTGTAAACACCTCCACCTTCTGTAAACTTGGGCTCACCATCCACGCCCCCCACCACCACTTCCTCCTGCAGCGCCGCATCCCCCCCTCCCTTCACAGAGATCCCACTCTGCAAACCTTCCATTCTTCAGACACTTCCCACCTTTTCCCAAACAGCTATTCCATTGGCTGCTGAGCCACAGTATGGGATTCCATTCCCAAACTGCCAGCTCAGCCTATTCTCCATCTCTCTCTCCACCAGCACCACCTGCCCACCGTTCAGTTCATTCTGAGAAGGTTTCTGAATTGCTGGGGGAGCTTTAGGAACTTGTCCTACTGGACAAGTGTGTGTTAGTGCCGTTGCTGTTTGTAATTTTCATTTATTGCAAGAACTTGTTTTCTTTTCCCATCTTAAATATATTCCTCCATCATGATGTGAACAGGGAAACTTTGCAAGGTCGGCATTCAAGCTTTTTGCCATGAATGTTTTTTTTGCCTTCAGTGAGTAATTCTTTGCTTGTCTTTTCCTTTGGCAGGTCAGAACAACGGAATTCCAACACCTCACTTCGTCACAAGTAAAATTTCAGATCTGGTCTCCCACTTCCCAGCCCATCTAGGTAATCTCTCTAACTCTCTGCCTAACAACATGCATGGTCCATGGAACCCACCATTCCAGCTCTGAAACATCTTAACACTCTCAGTAGCGCCTCAACCAGTAGCATGTAATCTCCGAATCCCAAAGTTCTGGGTTCAGTCCCTACTCCATGCTTGAGCACTAAGATCCCGGCCAACATGTTCTAGAAGGTCAGTACTGAGGGAGTGCCGCGCTGTCAGGGGGTCAGTACTGAGGGAGTGCCTCACTGTCAGGGGGACAGTACTGAGGGAGTGCCTCACTGTCAGGGGGACAGTACTGAGGGAGTGCCTCACTGTCAGGGGGACAGTACTGAGGGAGTGCCTCACTGTCAGGGGGACAGTACTGAGGGAGTGCCGCGCTGTCAGGGGGTCAGTACTGAGGGAGTGCCTCACTGTCAGGGGGACAGTACTGAGGGAGTGCCTCACTGTCAGGGGGTCAGTACTGAGGGAGTGCCTCACTGTCAGGGGGACAGTACTGAGGGAGTGCCTCACTGTCAGGGGGACAGTACTGAGGGAGTGCCTCACTGTCAGGGGGACAGTACTGAGGGAGTGCCTCACTGTCAGGGGGACAGTACTGAGGGAGTGCCGCACTGTCAGGGGGTCAGTACTGAGGGAATCTGCACTGTCAGGGGGTCAGTACTGAGGGAGTGCCGCGCTGTCAGGGGGTCAGTACTGAGGGAGTGCCGCGCTGTCAGGGGGTCAGTACTGAGGGAGTGCCGCGCTGTCAGGGGGTCAGTACTGAGGGAGTGCCTCACTGTCAGGGGGTCAGTACTGAGGGAGCTCTGCACTGTCAGGGGGTCAGTACTGAGCAAGCCCTGGTCTGTTGGAGGGTCAGTACTGAGGGAGCTCTGCACTGTCGGAGGGTTAGTACCAAGGGAGCTCTACACTATCAGAGGGTCAGTACTGAGGGAATCTGCACTGTCGGAGGGTCAGTACCGAGGGAGCTCTGCACTGCCAGAGGCACTATCTTTCATGGTTGTAAAAAGATTCCATGGCATTATCTTGAGGAACGGCGTGGGGCTTATCTTTGGTAGCCCAGCCAATATTTATGCATCAATTGCTATCACTAAAAACAGATTAACCAGCCATTACCACATGGCTGTTAGTGGGATCTTGCTGTGCATAAATTAGCTGCTGCATTTCCTCCATTCCACCTTGAAGTTTGCCAATTGTGAAATGTGCTATAAAAATGCAAATCTTTGTTTTTCTGTCAAAAATAAATTTGTTACATAATCTGTCATAATCGGCATCAAGAAGATAGTGAGAGCCTCAGAATGGGGTCAATGGTCTGTCCTCTGCCTTTAAAAACAGCCCTCCCCTCACTGTCACTTTCACAGGCTCTATTGCCAGGTGACAGATACATGTCTGATTCACAAAGTCGGTTCCTTTAAATATGCAAATCAGAATCCTGATGTTTAACAGCAATGTTTAGACAGGGTGGTCAAGACTTGAACCGTTTTCACTCTGACTAGCTTTACTGGAGACAGGGGTCAATAATGGAAAAAAGACCTCTGGGCTGGGGTTCTCCGATCCCTCCCGGGCCCGGGGTTCTCCGATCCCTCCCGGGCCCGGGGTTCTCCGATCCCTCCCGGGCCCGGGGTTCTCCGATCCCTCCCGGGCCCGGGGTTCTCCGATCCCTCCCGGGCCCGGGGTTCTCCGATCCCTCCCGGGCCCGGGGTTCTCCGATCCCTCCCGGGCCCGGGGTTCTCCGATCCCGCCCGGGCCCGGGGTTCTCCGACCTTGCCCGGGCCCGGGGTTCTCCGACCTTGCCCGGGCCCGGGGTTCTCCGACCTTGCCCGGGCCCGGGGTTCTCCGACCTTGCCCGGGCCCGGGGTTCTCCGATCCCGCCCGGGGCCCGGGGTTCTCCGACCTTGCCCGGGGCCCGGGGTTCTCCGACCTTGCCCGGGCCCGGGGTTCTCCGACCTTGCCCGGGCCCGGGGTTCTCCGACCTTGCCCGGGCCCGGGGTTCTCCGACCTTGCCCGGGCCTGGGGTTCTCCAACCTTGCCCGGGCCCGGGGTTCTCCGATCTCGCTGCAGTGAATGGGAATTTATCTGAGCTCCAAATTCTCGGCTGTCACTGACAGTAGTGGTGATGGCCAGGGGATTCTGTCCAGAGCTCTCTACAAGCACAATCCCTGACCTCACTCTGCCATCTCCTCTTTTCGGCGAAACCGCCTCCCCACATTGCCAGATTGTACCGACCTGAATCCAGCAGACTGCAAACAGGAAAACAGTTTGGGGCAGAGAGCTCGCCAGTTGGGAATTGGGTCCTCAAAATTGCTCTGCCTCCCTCTCCCCCCACAACCCGGTGAGCGGGAAGGGGCAGGTCGCCACTCTGCTCCACCCAAAAGTTTAACATTGGCCAGCTGTACATCCAAATGGGGCCAATCGTTACCCCAATATCCCACTCAATGTTACATCACAGCAGCTAGGCTTCAGGAACAGTTCAAAACTCTTAAATGGTGAGGATAGATTGACTGGATTAAACCTCCTTTCACTGGATACATGGAAGCATTACCCAGGCCATTAAATATCAGGAACTCATGGCTGATATAGATCTAATTGTGCCTCGCCTCCCCTCCCCCTCCCCCTCCCCCTCTTCCACCCCACTCGCTCACCTACCTTCTTCCCCACTCCCTTGCTCACTCCTCCCCCTTCCGCGTCCCCTCCTCTCCCCCCTCCCTTACCCCCCTCCCTGATCCTCACCCCCTCCCTCTCCCCTACGCACTCCCCACCTTCTCCCCTCCCCTCCCCCTCCCCTCCTCTTTCCCTCCCCCTCCCTCTCCACTCAACCAAATTTTCTCCCCACCTTTCTCGAGGGGGCTGACCTGATCTGGCCATCTTTAGATACCCCCCTGAGTGTCCACTCTACAGTGAGTCACAGCAGGAGATTGAAATGTAGAGGGCAGAATCTAACCTTTCCCTCACCTTCCCCTAGAGGGCATCGAACATGGTGGGGGGAGTCGGACATCACTGATCTTCATTGATCCCCCCCCCCACCCCCCCGACTGGGTCAGAGGCACTGAGGCCAAGTGCAGTGAACATCAACTGACCAATCAAATGAGTGATCTTCCTGTGTACTTGAGTGCCAGTGGTGAGTTTACTAAAACAACCACAAACTCAGTGACATTTCCTGCATGATGTGGAAATCAGACCTGAATCATTTTATTTTATTCCGTTTTTCTTTCCTGGTCCCCAAATGAGTCTGTATCACACGCGAGACGGAGATTCCCTGGAATAACATCAGCACACTTTGCTATGCATTCACTCTGACTGCCTCTTCCTCTCTCTCAACTGCAGAAATCTTTGCAATTGGAATCGGAGAAATTGTCAAATCCCATCTTGAAATGTTAGTGCCAAAGAAGCTAAGCGAAACGGAAGGTCGCCAGTATACCTTTTATCTACCAACCTACCATTATCTGGAGAAAGCACAAGAAAAGATTGGTAAATTGTGTTCACCTCCATATAAGTACAGTCATTGCTAACTTGTTTCCATGGCAGACTGGTGCAGAAGGTGAAGTCGCATTGGGATCAGAGGTGAACTGGCAAGGTGGATACAAAACTGGCTCGGTCGAAAAAGTCGTGATGTGGAGATGCTGGCGTTGGACTGGGGTAAACACAGTAAGAAGTCTCACAACACCAGGTTAAAGTCCAACAGGTTTATTTGGTAATAGCTTTCGGAACGCTGTTCCTTTGTTGGGTGAGTGGAGAGTTCTGCTCGCAAACAGGGCGTACGCACAGTTTACAGAATACTGATTAGAATGCGAGTCTTTACAGCTAATCTGCTATTCAAGTCTTAAAGGTGCAGACAGTGTGGGTGGAGATAGCATTAAGCATAGGTTAAAGTGATGTATATTGTCTCCATGTCGATGACCCTTCGTCGTTCAGTACTTCCCCGGAGCGGAGAAGCTACGACATCTTCTCTGGAGTCTTCAACATGTCATTGATGAAGACGAACATCTCACCAGGGCCATCCCCACCTCTTGCCTTCAAACAACCGCACAAACTCAAACAGACCATTGTCTGCAGCAAACTACCCAGCCTTCAGGAGAACAGTGACCACAACACCACACAATCCTGCCACAGCCACCTCTGCAAGACATACTGGATCATCGACACAGATGCCATCATCTTACATGAGAACACCATCCACAAAGTAAGGATGTCCTGAGGCACGGTACATTGGGGAGACCATGCAGACGCTACAACAACGAATGAATGAACACCAGTCAACAATCACCAGGCAAGAGTGTTCCCTTCCTATTGGCAAACACTTCAGCAGTCACACGCATTCAGCCTCTGATCTTTGGGTAAACGTTCTCCAAGGCGGCCTTCACAACATATAACAGCGCAGAGTCACTGAGCAGAAACTGATAGCCAAATTCCACACACTTGAGGACGGCCTCAGCTGGAATCTTGGGTTCATGTCACACTATCTGTAACCCCCATGACTTGCCTGAGCTTGCAAAATCTCACTTACTGTCCTGTCTGGAGACAATACACATCTCTTTAATTTATGCTCAATGCTATCTCCACTCACATTGTCTGCACCTTTAAGACTTGAATAGCTGTAAAGTCTCACATTCTAATCAGTATTCTGTAAACTGTGTGTGCCTTTATATGCCCTGTTTGTGATCAGAACTCTCCACTCACCTGACAAAGGAACAGTGTTCCGAAAGCTAGTGGCGTTTACTACCAAATAAACCTGTTGGACTTTAACCTGGTGTTGTGAGACTTCTTATTCGGTTAAAAAAGACAGAGGGTAGCAGTGGAAGGGTGCGTTTCTGAATGGAGGGCTGTGACAAGTGGTGTTTCTCAGGGATCACTGCTGAGACCTTTGCTGTTTGTAATATATATAAATGATTTGAGGAAAATGTAACTGGATTAATTAGTAAGTTTGCAGACGAGACAAAGGTTGATGGATTTGCAGATAGCGATGAGGACAATCAGAGAATACAGCAGGATTTAGATCAGTTGGAGACTTGGGCGAAGAGGTGGCAGATGGTGTTTAATTAAGTGTGAGGTAATGTAGTTTGGAAGGTTTAATACCGATAAGAAATATACAGTAAATGGCAGAACCCTTAGGAATATTGATAGGCAAAGGGATCTGGGTGTACAGGTACACAGGTCACTGAAAGTGGCAATGCGGGTGGAGAAGATAGTCAAGAAGGCACACGGCTGCTTGCCTTCTTTGGCTGGGGTATTGAACTTAAAAATTGGCAAGTCATGTTGCAACTTTATAGAACCTTAGTTAGGCCGCATTTGGAATATAGTAGCCACACTACCAGAGGGATGTGGAGGCTTTGAAGAGGGTACAGAAAAGATTTACCAGGGTGCTGCCTGGTATGGAGGACATTAGCTATGAGGAGAGGTTGGAGAAACTTGGTTTGTTCTCATTGGAGAAACGGAGGTTGAGGGGAGACCTGATAGAAGTCTACAAGATTATAACAGGCATGGACAGAGTGGATAGTCAGAAGCTTTTTCCCAGGGTGGAAGAGTCAATTACTAGGAGGGTTGGGTTTAAGGTGGGAGATGCAAGGTTTAAAGGAGATGTACAAGGCTGACTTTTTACGCAGAGAGTGGTGGGTGCCTGGAACTCATTGCCGGGGGAGGTAGTGGAAGCGGATACAGTAGTGAATTTTAAGGGGTGTCTTGACAAGATGAAATGGGAATAGAGGGATATGGTCCCCAGAAGCATAAGGGGTAAGTCAGTCAGCATGGTCGGTACAGGCTTGGAGGGCCGAAGGGCCTGTTCCTGTGCTGTAATTTTCTTTGTTCTTAATAAGGTTCTTTATTGTTTGTCCCAAACCATCCAAAATCTCGGCCATGGCACCATTAGCCATCCATCCAAAAGTGCATGCCTCAAATGGGATCTGGATGATTTGTTGATGAATCATTGTTTCTAGACCACCAGTGAAATTAGATGATGAAGTGAGATGTGTTGCCTTTGTCAGGGGTGAGTTTAATACGGGACATTAAGGCACTGTGACAGATTGCATCATGGGCTCTTTGTTCAAATACAATCTTTTGGCATAAGACAAACTTCCAGACCCAGACATCCATTATATTGATACGATCAGGTGAGATGGAGTTGAATGGCATCCCTCTTTCCCTACTCCTTGTTTGATGGCAATAGGCACTTGGCAATTCAGTGAGTGTTTAACCATTTACATGCTGTGACCATAAAAGACACCAACAGACAGGTTTCCTTGAGATTTTTGTTTAAACATGAATTCACTGTACTGAAACTGATGTCAGAAAAGAATAAAAGTTCTCCAACAATCAAAAGTTCACAAACAAGCACATAGATTATTGAATGAGAGGATAGATTAAACAAATTAAAGTTTAGTAAATTTAGAGGCGTGAACACCTCATGAATACCAGTGACCTGGCTGGCTTAAGGTTGAAAATTGCTGGTCCTTCTGGCCATTGGGATGGTTTGAAAATGTAGCCAGACGATTTATTTGTTTGCCTCAAGATAACGGCTGTTGTGTTGGGTTCTTCAATAAGGTCTCTGCCTCTTCACATGGACAGTCCAAATCATGTGATTGCACTGGTTAAAAAGAGCTTTTCCTCACATCCCCCTAAGCCTCCTGCCCCTCACCTTGAACTTCTCTGTCCTCTCGTGACCAACCCTTCAACTGAGCTGCTCCTTATCCACTCTGTCCACGCCTCTCATAATCTTGTACATTTCGATCAGGTCACCTCTCAGTCTGCTCTGCTCCAACGAGAACAACCCAAGCCCAAAGTTAAAGTTTATTCATTAGTGTCACTTCCATCTACCACTTATCTGCCCCCTCGATAAAAATGTCAGCAGACAGGGTTCAAATTGGATGGAGAGACAGAGAAAGAGAGTGAGAGACATTCATCTAATTCAGGATCTTGTTTTCTCAGCTTCTCAAATCTACAAAGAACAACAGGTCAGTTGGATTGTCACATGACCCTTTTTCCAAGTTCCTAGTTACCTAAATACGGTCATAGCTAGTGGATTCCAGTTGCCAAGCTTACACAGCACAATCGTCCATCTTGCCAACCTCACGTGAGTTGTTTCTCTTCTATCCTTGTGCCCCAGCCGTGCCCTAATGCCACTTCCCTTCGCTTACAGAAAAATCAGGTGAGCTGCCCCGTGCAACCACCAGTCCAGCCTTGGACACTAGCCAAGAGAGTACCACCAAAGCACTCTTCATTCCTACAGAAAAGACACTACAGTTGACAACTGTACCCTCCACCACTGAAAAGACCTTAGTCAGAAGCACAGAGGCTTCGGGGTCACCAACTGGTGAGTATCTCACTTCTGCTGATCCACAGCAGGGACATCCCAGGGTAGAGGACAGCCGGACGCCATGACACTGCAGAGCCTCAGCCTGTTGACTTAGTTGTCACTCAACTGCTGGAGTTCCACAGGCAGAGTTGGAAACATTAGGAAGGGAAATCTGCTTCACTCCTCAAATTGCAAAGCTGAATGGAGAAATCCCAATGCTTTATGTCCAAGGAGATAGTGCTCACATTTCAATACAGATCAACAGTGTCTGCAGTGCCCTAGGTGCCAGACATACCATCCAATGCGTATGGGATGCTCACTACATGGTTAAGGCATGAACTTCATGACGCAGGCATGTGTGGGCATCCATGATGCCAGCACCAGAGGAGAGCAGGCCTTCCTGATCTCAATCCAGGGGTACCTCCATCCCAAGGAGGGACGCAGGAGGCCTTGAGAACCTCGAGGAGGACACAGCTGCTGCGTGGCCTGGAGCCTTCCACCCAGGTGTCTAGCCCATCTGACACTCCTCTTCCTGTGACTGCTTCAACTCCAGCCCTGCAAGCTGAGGAGGGTGCCACCAACACACCTATGTACCCCACAAGCAGGCTGGAACCCTCCAGGGAATGACCACCAAGGTCATCTCAGACAATAGGCAGGTAACAAGCCACATCCACCTTAGCTGTGAATGCTGGGGAGACACCAGAGTTAGAAAGATGAAGAAACTATGGCTCCATAGCATGGGTACAGGTGTTGTTCGGCACTGTCGATAGGGAGCACTTACATAAGTATTAAAACACCTCTGTCTTGTATCAAACCCCACTTCTTGTATCTCTTTGTGGTGGCTGCTTTCATTAGATTGCTCCATAGCCTAGAGCATACCAATGGTACCATGGAGCAGCACAGTGAGCACTGCTGCCTCACAGGGAGTCAGGTTCGCTTCCCATCTTGGATCACTGTCTGTGTGGAGTCTGCACATTCTCCCCATGTCTGTGTGGGTTTCCTCCGGGTGATCCGGTTTCCTCCCAGTCCAAAGGTGTGTGGGTTAGGTTGATTGGCCATGTTAAATTGCCCCTTAGTGTCAGGGGGATTAGCAGGGTAAATATGTGGGGTTACAGGGATAGGGTCTGGGTGAGATTGTGTTTAGTGCAACCTCAATGGGTCAAATGGCCTCCTTCTGTTCTGCAGGGATTCCATGATTCTATGGTGTCCACCTAACACCTAAAGGCTGGATGGTCACATACAGAGCCTCCTCCATCTTCTGTCTGCAAGGATGCCAGTTCGTTGGTTGGCAGGATATAACCATACCCGTGTCACCCTAGTAATGAGGAGTTCCACCTCAATGGTTACCATTGGTCCACCACACTGCCCAGCTATTGGGTAATTCTGCTCTCGCAAGAGGAAGCCAGAGCAGTTTCTCTGGCACCAGTGACATGGAGCCTCAGTGGTTTCCGTAACTGAGGAGGAGCTTGTATTTGGAGATATGTGTGTGTCCGAGCATCATCGCTCTGATATTACCCTCGTCACATGGAGTTCATGAGCTGCCTTCAGCAAGACAGCAGTCAGCCATTTACATTAACTCATTGAGAATCAACACTCTGTGTTCACCGCAAATTATCATCACTCTCCTGCGTTGTGTGGAGGAAGGCATCCACTTCCTCTCTGCAACAGGAATAACTGCAGGGTTGGGTTAACACGGCCATCAATCAGTGAGGAAAGACCATCTTTCATAATGGGGCTTCCACGTCCACAGTAACCCTGGTCATCCATGAAGCAGGAGCCTTTGAGGGCATCCCAAGCTCTCCGCCCCATCCAGGCCCTCACCGTCACCTGATGGCCTCCATCTGACCCCTCCTAAGGTTCCGCTTTGTTGTCGAGCTTGACATCAGCCTGATCAGAGGAGATGTCTCACTCGTCCACCTTCTCCTCTGCCAGATCCTCACCCCATTGCAGTGCCAGGTTGTGGAGAGGACAATGCAATGATGGGGTTCACTCTCTTGGGGCTGTGTTGGAGGCTCCACCTGACCAGGCACTGGAACTGTGTCTTCAACATCCCAATCATCTGCTCAACCAAAGCGCAAGTAGCAGAATGAATCTTGTCTTGGCGGCTCTCTGCTGCGATCCATGACCTCTGCAAAGGCATCTCAGCCACATCCTTATCCTCAAGGAGCCAGTCCTTAGGCAATAGTCCCTCAAATATCTGAGCGCAGCTATGGATGGAGCTGTCATTTACATTCCCCTGGAAACTAGCACACACCTGCAGTATGTGCTTGGCATGAATGCAGACACCTGGACATTCAGGGAGTGGAATCCCTTGTGATTAATGATGCCATGGGGAATGGTGAGCCACGTGTGTACAATCAGTGACTCCCTGCACTTGCTGGGAATCCAGCTACCTGGGTGAACCCCCACGGCTCTTGCATCTTGGCTTATCTGGACAAAGTTGATGTAGCCAGGTGCCCTTGCAAATAATGCATCCATGACCTCCTTGATGCACTTACAGGCAGAGACTTGCAAATGCCACAAAGGTCACCAGTGGAGCCCAGAAATTTAGGATGGCTGTGACTGTCAGGGTGACAAGAAGTGGGTATCCTCCAGTTCCACGTGGCTTAAAGTCTCGGAGAACCTGGCAAAGGTGAACAACCATGTCCGTGGACCTTTGAAATCTCCTCCTGTACTGGTTCTCATTCATCTCCATGAAAGTAAGGCGCCATCTGTAAACACAGGACTGATAATGACACCTCTATGCGGCCATCCTCTTTGGCCCAACCTCTGGCAAGGGGGCAGGCCCTGCCACCCCTTTCTCCTTGGGTCCTGCTCCTGCCTCTGGAAAGCCAGATGTTGATGCAAGCATCATCTCTCTTACTTTACAAAGAGAAGGATTACTGCCAACTCTATTAGCTCCATTTGTGTCTCCACTAACTGCATGGGAAGAAAGAGAAAGATTGAACAGTGAGGAATCCAGTCCATGACCTGACCCATTGCCCATCCAACCCCAGAAGCATCCTTCTGATAGTTTGGGACTGCTATGCTAGCCTTCACACAGCTCCACTCTCTTATGGCCTCCCAGATCGGGCATGACCCTACACCAACCCCTACCCACTAAGCCTGACTAATGGGCATCAACTTCAGAGACTTTCTTGAGCCCTGAGCTCTGATGAAAAATGCAGGCATGTGCCCCATGGTTAACTGGAAGGCCCTGTGCGCAAATCTCTCAAGAGGGATTGACAATAAATGTTGGGCCTGGCCAGTGATGCCCTCCATCCATTAATGAATTAAAGAAAGGCTATATGCCATACCTTCTAACTTTCTCAGTTATTTATGTTCTAATGTCTATATTTTATAACTGTCCTATCTCTCTGGGTCCATGCTAATGCAATAAGAAGTCTCACAACACCACGTGCAAGTCCAACAGGTTTATTTGGTAGTAAACACCACTAGCTTTCGGAGCGCTGTTCCTTCGTCAGGTGAGTGGAGAATTCTGATCACGAACAGGGCATATAAAGACACACACAGCTTACAGAATACCGATTAGAATGCAAGTCTTTACAGCTAATCTGCTAATCTGTGAATTGTGTGTGCTTTTACATGCCCTGTTTAGAATCAGAATTCTCCACTCACCTGACGAAGGAACAGCGCTCCGAAAGTTAGTGGTGTTTACTACCAAATAAACCTGTTGGACTTTAACCTGGTGTTGTGAGGCGTCTTACTGTGTTTACCCCAGTCCAACGTCAGCATCTCCACATACATGCTAATGGACAGAGAGTGAGCCAGAAATAATACTAATAAAATAAAACCTTTTCTTACTAAATGGTGACAACCATGGCAATGAAACATGATGGATTCTTCTCATTGGCAAAGGCATGTTCTAGTGTAGACTTTAGTTAGACTTTTTCTTGATTTGATTTATTATTGTCACATGTATTAACATACAGTGAAAAATATTGTTTCTTGTGCGCTATACGGACAAAACATACTATTCATAGAGAAGGAAATGAGAGAGTGCAGAATGTAGTGTAACAGTCATAGCTACTGTGTAGAGAAAGATCAACTTAATGCAAGGTAAGTCCATTCAAAAGTCTGACAGCAGCAGGGAAGGAGCTGTTCTTGAGTTGGTTGGTATGTGACCTCAGACTTTTATATCTTTTTCCCGACAGAAGAAGATGGAAGAGAAAATGTCCAGTGTGCGTGGGGTCCTTAATTATGCTGTTTTGCCGAGGCAGCAGGAAGTGTTGACAGAGTCAATGGATGGGAGGCTGGTTTGGATGATGGATTGGGCTACATTCATGACCTTTTGTACTTCCTTTACCTGCTTCAGATCAAAAGAGATTGTGTTGTAACTTGTGAAAGTGTGAACTACTAATAGCCCAGTGAGAGTAAGGGCAGCTGGGTGCTGAGTGAATGGCAAGATGAACAGTCATTTCCTTACCTAGTGAGATCTAAGGACTGAGAAGCCAACAGGTAAACTGAGGAGAAAGGTGAATTAGAGTGGCCAGCATGGCCAGAAAGAGAAATAAAGAGAGGCAAACAAAGATCTGATTGAAAGAGAGAGAGAGAGTAAAAAAGACACAAAAAAGAAAAAAAAGTTTAAAGTTTTCATTAAAAAAACAATTTACAACACGAAGGAGTGAGATTGAAGACTTTGGCCAGAATTTTACAGCCCTGCCCACCATGGCAATCAGACTGGGCGAAGGGTGGACAAAGGAAAGGTCCATTTGAACTCTAATGGGATTTTATGGTTTTATGGATGAGTGAGGCCCAAAAATCCCACCCATTAAATTGTTTCCTTTCTGAGCCAGAGAGGTGATTGTCTTTGGATCAACAATGGTCATGTTTTTAAAAGGCGACTCTCACATTTAACACCAAACTTCATATCCTGATATGAGGTCAATGGGAAATTAAATTGTAATTCCAGCTCGATCTAAATACGAAAAGGAACCGAGCAGCAAGATGCTGTTTGAGTGCAGAGGTATAAATTGGTGAATAAATGCTGAGATTCACAACATATCCCAACCCCTCAAATCTCCTGCCGATTTATTCTTTACTAACAACTTGAGGTTGTTTTTGTGAGAGAAAAGAAGGTTAAGAGGTGACCTAATTGAGGCATACAAGATGATCAGAGGATCAGATAGGGTGGACAGTGAGAGCCTTTTTCCTCGGATGGTGATGGCTAACACGAGGGGACATAGCTTTAAATTGAGGGGTGATAATTGTAGAACGGATGTCAGAGATAGGTTCTTTACTCAGAGGATAGTAAGGGCATGGAATGCCCTGCCTGTAGCAGTTGTGGACTCGCCAACTTTAAGGGCATTCAGATGGTCATTGGATAGGCATATGGATAATATTGGAATAGTTTAGGTTAGAGGGCCATTAGATTGGTTCCACTGGTCTGCACAACGTCGAGGGCCAAAGGGCCTGTACTGCGCTGTAATGTTCTATGTTCTAACATGGTGAACCATTCAACACTATGCCATCGTCCAGTAAGATTCAGCTCAATGAACCAGCTGTCTATCATACAGCTAATAACAGGATAATATATTCAGGTTTATATTCATGATGTATTCATATATTCATGTAGAAATTTTCAAATTGTTTTATTGAAAAAGAACAAACTGTCTCAATCCTTTTTTCTACAGACTAGTCACAGGTTCCATGCTAATTCCTCAGGGAGACCAGCTGCAGAATGTCTCTCAGTCCCTATGGTTCAATTACAGAATTCCCTTACACCTCACATCCCAGTTTGCAACAGTTGCTTAACAGGATTATGTACGTCCTTTACACAGGTCAGAGGCAGTTCTTGTATTCCATCCCCGCTGTCAGTATTTATTCTAGGTCCCTCAGTTGCATTTTAATCCAGATATTTATCAAACTGACTTTTCTCTGCCAATTCCACCACCCCCTCCCTCCCTCCCTCCCCTCCCACCTCTCCCTTTGTGACCGGCTGGACATGTTGAGCCCCTCAGTAACCTTACTCCCATATTGTCAGCTGAGCCAGTGAATATCAGAAGACTTTTCCAGTGTCCTCACTTCCCATCTTCTCACTGACTTCCACTGGACTCCCATGCATTCTGCTACTGAATGTCAAAGTGTTAATTGAATTTAAACTGAACCAGTTCAGAACATTTGGATTCCTAGTTCCTTTCATTCCTCCTTTTAGGTCATACATTGGCAGAAAGATACTTCTTCCCTTCACTTTCACCAATCGCTTATCCAATCCAGGGTCATAGGGAGTCGGAGCCTATCCTGACAGACAGTGGATGTTAGGCAGAACATACCCAGTACATTAGAGGGTGCACACTCACACTTAGACTGAGGGGCAACTTATCATGGCTAATACCCTTAACCTACATACCTTTGGACACTAAAGGGCAATTTAGCATGGCCAATCCATCTACCTTGCACTTTTTTGGACTGTGGGAGGAAACCGGAGCAGCCAGAAGAAACCCACACAGACATGGGGAGAACATGCAAACATCACACAGACACTCAAGGCTGGAATTGAACATGGGTCCCTGGCACTGTGAGGCAGCAGTGCTCACCACTGTGCCATCGTGCTGGCCACAGGAAGGTGACTGCAGGTAATCAATTGAACTTCAATGGACTTTGCTTTCATTCTTCTTAGAAAAGTCACCAGTCTTTGAGTGTGGCATCCGAGGGAATGTGAAACAAAGACCCGTTGCAAGAATATTTGGTGGTTTTGAGTCGAAAAAAAATGAGTGGCCATGGCAAGTCATCATTCATTTTCCAAACAAAGTAAGTGAGCATTTTTTAAAAGCTTCCAAATAACATGAAGAGTGTTGTTCTGTATGTCCAGAAAGCTAACAACAACATCAGCATTTGCCCTTTCACCTTTCACCCATGAATGACCTCTGATTCGAGAGTCAATCAATAGTGTTTCCTCTTCCATCCAACCTCACCGCAAAAATTCTTCCTTCCAACTCCCATTCTCACTCCTCCCACATTCTTTCAAAGCTTTTCTTTCCAAACTGTCTTTCTATTTTTAAAATACATCAGTTATCTTTTAGCTCCCAGCTATCGTTAATCCTCTCCATTTTCCTCTGGTGATCTTTGTACACTTATTCCTTTCTGTATGGCTTCTTATTTGTTCCAGAATCTCTTGTTAATTTATGGAATTTTTTTCTGATGATGGAAAACTCCATTTAACTGAATCCAGCTTTCTGAGCAATGAGACTCCCTCTGTCATGAGAATAACAAGGTCCCCCTGAAAGGGTCTGCTCCAGGAGGGTCTCCGATTAATGTTATACTGAGAAAACAGTTGGAGACTCTTCTTTTTAGAATCGGTGCTATCATTAAGTACTGCCCGTGTCAGGATTAGCAAAATCTAAGTTCAGACACACTGCTCTAATTGGATAAATTGCCTGAACCAAACATCAGAAACAGAACCCTTAATTCTTAAGTTTGTCTTAATTTTCCAATGTGACATTTCCATTTGCCAGCCAACTTTGGCCTGACGATGCATAAAGAGAGTAGACCATTCAGCCCCTCAAACCTGTTCCACCATTCAGTTAGACTATGGCTAGTCTCCACCTCAGCTGCATTCACATAATTTTTGCTTCATATCACCTTTGTAACCATTGTATTCTGATTAGTGCTCCAAGCCTAAGATGAAATTGCAGTATTTGTGAGCCTTTGCAGTAAACAATTTGAATTTATATATTACCTTATCCCATATTTCACTTGTTATAATTCAGGTTAGAAACTCTAAAGTGTTTTATGAAACTGACCTGGATCATAAGTTTTGCCATTTAAATTTTGCTAGGGTAAACATGAGATCTTTCTCTCCAGGTATACTTCAGATGACCCACTAGGGAGCTTTTATCAAACAAAGCTTATTTAAGAATATAGTTAACATGTATAGAAAGAAAATTAGCAATAACTTTTACCAATTGCAAACAAGAAATAAAGCAATCATGATATTGTATAAACTTTAACAGCTAAATACCGTTCCAACCAAACAAATCCCATAAACAAAACCCTTACCACAGATTTAAAACAGAAAATATGAATGCTCACGTGATGCTGGAACTTAGTCCTTTGGCTGAATGCTGCAGTTCTCTTGATACACACACAGACAAGCTTGAAGTCAGAACGACTTCCCAAAACACAAGGAGAGAGAGGCTCTAAGTACTAGCTAGCAAATCAGTAACAGCAGAATTTTCACTCCAGGAAGAGGAGGAGACCTGCTTCCAGCTAGTCAGCAGAATTTACAAGACCAGGAAAGAGAGAGAGAAAATCTGCCTGCCACTAGGACAGCTTCTGACTCTAAACCAAACTGAAAATAAATCCTTGGATTTGTCTGGGAGGACCCACTTAGCTTTGACTTGTAAATCAATCTTTCCCCACACAAATCAGGGTCATTAAAAATATCCCAGAAAGTACCTGAGGGCCCGAGTAAAAATAAACAAAACCTCATTTAAACCATCGAAGCAGCAATAGAAGGATTTTTAGCAGACAACTCGGCAACAATAAAAGAAAAGCTGTTTAACTGCAGAGAACATGTGTAGGAGTTTTTCAGGGAGCTAAATGTTATGCTGGCTTTTTGCAGGAGATTGCTCTTTATAAATACAGTTCAGCAAATACAAAAAACATATCGGACACAGTAATTTCTGGTTGAAGATATATTTTATTGACCCAAGTCTAGTTTCCACCATGGATGGAGACTGATTTAAGACAGCTCAAATTAAACTGCAGAGACCATTCCCTCTGGGATAACCTAGCCCACTCCTCCACTATACCCAACACCTTTCCCGTCACTCATGGCACCTTCCCATGCAATTGCAGAAGGTGTAACACCTGTCCCCTTTACCTCTTTTATACTCACCATCCAAGGTCCAAAATATTCATTCCCGGTTAAGCAGCGTTTCACTTGTACCTCTTTCAATTTGATGTATTGCATTTGCTGCTCCCAATGTGGTCTCTATATCAGAGAGACCAAGCGTAAACTGGGTGACCGCTTTGCTGAGCACCTTCGATCCATGCACAATTAGAACCCTGACCTTCCGGTTCTTTCACACACAATTCTGCTCCCATGCCCATTCTGCCCTTGGCCTGCTGCAATGTTCCAGTGAAGCTCAACACAAACTGGAGAAACAGCATCTCATCTTCCAGCTAGGCACTTTACAACCTTCCAGTCTCAACATCACATTCAACAACTTCAGATGATTAGCTCTTGACCCATTTGTTTTCATTTTGTTTAATTTTTTTACTGTTCTCTACCTTTTATTTCTTTGTTGTTTTTTTTCCCCTACTTTATCCCCCCTTCCCTTACCTTTTCTCTGTCTTTGCTTCTTCTTTCTCCCTTTTTCTAAATTTTATCCCTCTCTCACTCATTCCCCACCCTCTCTTCCACCCCCCCACCCCCAACCCAACCCTGTCCACACCTTCATCTGTTATAGCTTACTCTTTGATTTCAGCTTCTCTGCCATTTGGCCATTCTCTTCATGCGCTGCCATTGGCAGCCTTTTCCCTGGTTTCTGTGGCTATGATGCATCTTCCATTCCCTCCCCCTGCAGTATAAATATCTCCCACTTTCTATACCTTTTAGCTTTGACTCAAAACATCAGCTCTTTTCTCTCCTTACAGATGCTGCCGGACGTGCTGAGATTTTCCAGCAATTTTTTTTTGATTTCTTCTCTTTCAGCTCAAATCAATCTGATTAATTTATTGAAACATTTGGTAATTATACTTCTTCAGAAATCATCTGCCCACCCGCTCTGTCCATCTTAATATGATGAATTAATCATGTTAGTATAGATTATTTACCTTGGCCAATTACATCCTTCTCTCTGGCAACATGAAGATTCATTTGTCCGTGTAATCCAGAAGCTCTCGCCCACTTGTCTCTTAGCAACTTCTATCATGTAAGTAACTGAGTTCAAAGGTAAGTTCCTCACTGACTCTCTGTAAGTTGCCATCCCCATTGTCTGCTAAGCATCCCTTATCAGCACTAAATGAATTGTCCTATTCATTTAGTTTCTGGGAAATATACTGATAAAAACTATGCTCTATTGTTCCTTAAGAATGTGGGTTCATCTCACTTAGCTTATCCCATTATGCCTTAGGGCAGTCTGTATTTGGCCAAGATGTACAGAATTCTTTCAGAAATACACATTTAAAATCTCTATAGTGGTTATATGTGTGTTTATGCATTTATACCTTATTATTTTCTCCTTATCTATCAGGGCTTTAAATTTCTCCTTCAATGTTCTCCTGTTGTGCCTTTTCCCTAGTTCTCCTGTTTCCATTCAGTGGTCTTCATTCCAGTTTTCCTTGGCCTCTCTATATGCTTTTCCACAGTAAATGGTAGAGACCTCAGAAGTATTGGCATACAGAGGGTTCTAGGCGTGCAGATCCACAGTTCCCTGAAGGTGGCAACTCAGGTGGTCAAGAAGGTGTATGACATGCTCGCCTTCATTGGTCAGGACATTGATTATAGGAATTGGAAAATCATGTTGCAGTTGTATAAGAGTTTGGTTAGGCCATATTTGGAAGATTGTGTATAATTCTGGTCACCACACAACCAGAAGGATATTGATGCATTGGAAAGGGTGCAGAAGAGATCTACCAGTATGTTGCCTGGTTTGGACGATATGGACTATGAAGAAAGGTTGAACAAACTTGGATTGTTTTCAATGGAGCATCAGAGGATGAGGGAGACCTGATAGAGGTTTACAAGATTATGACAGGCTTGGGTAGAGTGGATAGTCAGAGTCTTTTTCCCAGGGTCGAAGGGTCAATTATTCAGAAGCATAGGTTGAAAGTGAGAGGGGAAAGTTTAAATGAGATGTAAGAGGAAAGTTTTTCACACAGAGGGTGGTCAATGCCTGGAATGCACTGCTGGAGGTGGGGGTGGGAGCAGATTCTATAACAACATTCATGAGGTGAATGGATAGATACATGAATAGGCAGTGAATAGAGGGATACGGACCACATAGAGGCAAGAAAATATTAGAGAGGCATATTTGTCGGCATAGACTTGGTGGGCCGAAGGGCCTGTTCCTGTGCTGTGTTGTTCTTTTGTTCTTCATCCATCCCCGCTGGCTAATCAGTCTGAATTTTACCTGTAAGTTATTCTGCCAGTTATTTTTATTCTCTGTCACTTCTCTGTGTAGGAATTCTGTGGAGGTTCAATCATCTCAAGACGCTGGATTCTCTCAGCTGCACATTGTTTTAATGAAACGTTCGGAGACATAATTAACTTGACCATATCGACCGGTAAGACTTTTCTTAAAGCTTTTTCCAGTTCTTTGAGGTTTGTCTGAATTACTGGGTAGCATTCTCACCTCTGAGTGGACAAAGCCCAACTCCAGGATCATTCACTGCAACAGCCTCGAAGGGCTGAATGGCCTCCTCCTGCTCCTATTTTTCTATGCAACACTGAGGGAGAGCTGCATTGTCAGAGATGCCATACTCTGGGTAAGACATCAAACTAAGCCTTATGATGTGAAAAATGTCATTAAATGCTATTTGACAAAGAGTACGGAATTCTCCCAGGGTCACAAACTGATTAAATATATTCCTGAAGGTTTCATCACATGATGTGCCCCCCACACATGGGGAGGCAGCGGCGTGGTGGTATTGTTACTGGACTGGTGATCTAGAGACCCAGGGTAATGCTCAGGGGAGCCGGGTTCGAATCCCATCACGGCAGGTGATGAAATTTGAATTCAGTGATGACCATGAGATGGTGGCTGTTGTTCAAAACCCATTTGGGCGGCACAGTAGCACAGTGGTTAGCACTGCTGCTTCACAGCTCCAGGGTCCTGGGTTCAATTCCCGGCTTGGGTCGCTGTCTGTGTGGAGTTTACACATTCTCCTCGTGTCTGCGTGGGTTTCCTCTGGGTGATCCGGTTTCCTCCCACAGTCCAAAGATTAGCAGGTTAGGTTGATTGGCCGTGCTAAGAAATTGCCCCTTAGTGTCCAGGGATGCGTAGGTTAGAGGGATTAGCGGATAAATATGTAGGGATATGGCGGTAGGGCCTGGGTGGGACTGTGTTCGGCGCAGACTCGATGGGCAGAAGGGCCTCTTTCTGCACTGCAGGGTTCTATGATGCTATGATTTAATAGTTCACTGTGACTCCAAATCTATTGCAATATGATTGACTCTGAAATGCCACTTATTTGAGTGTGATTAAGGATGGGTCTCGCCAACATCCCGTGGATGAATGAAAAGACAAAATCCAGCCATTAGTCAGTTAATGTATCACCGCTGTGACGCGCTGCCTTCCAACACCAGTCGGAAAGCACAAAGATTCATCACCCAATGCTTGATTGTCAACCAAACAGCCTATTTTTTCCCCCCAAATTTGTTTTGCAGCCGCTAAGGAGAAATGGTGAGAAAATGATGAAACAAAACCTTCTTCAATCTGATATTTCTCCAGAGTCACACACGGCAGTGTCCCAGAGATTAATCTTCAATTCCTGGTGACTCCAGGCCGATACTGTAGAGTTGGCGACCGTGGGATCTTTGTCCTGTTCCCTCCTACTCAAAAACACGAAAAACAGATGATCTGGCCATTCATTTATGTGGTCTTTCTGTGTACGTGTTGGCTGCAGCATTGACGTAAATAGTATCACCGTACTTCTAAGTAATCCATCAGCTATGAGGTCTTTTGGAATGATTGGAGGAATCAGATGGCTCCAGGCCCTTTCTGTATGATCCACACGTAGATAGCTAAGAGCAGGTATACCTCTCTGGCACATGTGTAGATTGTGCTGTCCCCAGTGAAAAAAGGGGACTGTATTTTTCCGAACAATGGTAAAGTGTCAGGTTCGGACTGAAAACTGGTATGTTTCTCTCCAGAGGAACAGATAGATTTTCTCCCCAGATCTTCCCACGCCTCGCTATTTTAAAACCGGGGGGGGCGGGGGGAGTGTTTTGCCGTCATTGTGAAGGGCAGGGCCTGAAGATGCCATGAAGGCTGGCTCCATTGAGACTGAAGGTACCCTAATCTCAAAATCACATTAAAGACCGTCCTCATTCGCCAGCATCAGTTTCCCCCTCATCGCTGGCATGGGTCACTGGCGCACCTACCCCCCCCCCCCCCACCCTCCACACCATTCCCCCCCCCCCAACGTGATATGAACCCCAGCTATAGAGTTGCTTTAGGGCCCACCTCCCATATGGGTCCCACCCCCCAGCAGGGTACCAGGGCACTGCCCTGTTGTTTTCCAAGGTTTTATAACTGTTGGTTTTCAAAATCTTATTTTCAGAGCTGTTGGGTGGAATTTTACAATTTTTTTTCCAAGTGTCCACCTAGTGTGAAAATAGGAGAGTTCCCGATCTGCTTTTTGGGTGAGTTTTCACTCCCAATCTTGTGGATTTAGTGATTGAAAATATGGGCTAGATCGTTTCTAGCCATTAGAGGCAGTAGGTGGGGCTTATTTTGCCAAACACCCTGCACCTCAGATCAGAGACACAAACTGCGCATGTGCAGAAAAAGCGAAAGATCACCAGCTGTCCTTACAGACCGTTCCCCCTCGGCTGTGTCAGATACAGCCTCCCCCTCTTTCCCCCACTCACAATGGGGACCCCTTCATTATGAACCCCCTTCCCCATCCCACCTTGAACATGGCCTCCTCATCCACCCTCCTGGCCCCCAATCACAGAGTGATGAGACCTTCTCTCTCCCCTGCTCCTGATTATCACAGAGACACATGTTTCCCACCCCACCCTGCCCCCTCCATCAGTACACCTTCATGGTAAGAAGGCAAACTGTATTAAACTCACTGGAATGCTTTAATGGGCGTGTGACTCACCTGAAGCTGATCTTCCCTAACAAGGGACAGTGCCATAAAAACCCCAAGAAAGGACAAACATACAGGCGGTGCAGAAGGAAGTGGACTCCAGGAAGACAGCTCCCAGACTCTCTGTTGGAGATCTTGCCAGATTGCTGGGGGCAGTGGAGACAAGGCAGGAGTCTCCTGTTCCTCCAGCTGGCCTCCGTCCCAGAGGAAGGTACAGCAATGCAGCCTGGGGGACAGTGGCAGCATGAGTTAGTGCCAGGGCACTGGCCAGGAGAACCAGGAAGCAGTGCTGTAAGAAACTGAATGACTGCATCCAGGCAGCAAGGGCGAGTGTTTAATTTCATCCAGCACCTTCCCCCTAAATGACCCCCAGACCCTCCACCCCCAACAACCAGCATACTTCCAGTCCCTGAGCCCCAAGCATCTCCCTCCAACCACCTCCCCCACCAAATGGCTGATAACCTTTGACCTCTGGGCCACCCATTGACACCCTGTAGGCCTCCTGCCATCAGAATTTACATGGCTCCTTCTGTCCCCACAGCGGGATGCCCATAACCACCAGGAGAGGGTGAAGACAGTGCCTGAGATCTGGATCCTCACCCACTTTGAGGAGCGGGCACTGGAGCTTATGGGAAAGGAGGGGATCTGCACCATAAGTGACAGCATGGTCAGGCTGAAGCATAGAAGTCAGCACCTGCCAATTCTCCACTTGTTGGAGATACCTGCATGCAGTCCAGATTCCTCTTCCTCCCTTGCACTTAACCTTGTATCCTGTGTTACAGGAAGGGACCCTGACACATCGGGGCCATCTGGCATTGCAGCCCCCACTGTTGCTCCTACCCATTCTGCCCCTGGCAGCTCAGAAGACTCCTCGGAGGAAGTGAATGTAAGCACCTCCGAGACCAACACCAGTTTTGCATCAGCTCCCACCTCACAACTCACCATCCCAGAGACAAGTTAGTGGCAAGGCATCTGGGTCACTTTCTGTTGAGCACAACACATCTGCTGATGTAGATCTGGAGGAGGAGGGAATGCCTGAGGCCTCTGGTAGATAGCGGCCTGCTGGATGCGAGGACTCAGCTGGCCCTAGGCTGGGCCTCTGAGATCACCTCCCTCAGCAGCTGGAGAGGCAGCAACAGAGCCAGGGAATGCAGGAGGGGCTGATGGCCACACTGGACCAACTGCAAGGCTGTTGGGAGGAGTCCCAAAGCTTTCAGACAGATCAAATATTGCCTGTCTTGCGTGCTACCCAGGCCAACACTGCAAGGGTGGTATCTGCAGTGGAAAGCCTGAAGCAGGGGATCCTCACCATGAGTGGCAGGCTCCAAGCAATGGCTGAGTCACAGCGGGCCACAGCTGAGAGACTGAACAGGATTCTTGAGGCTCTGCGGTCCATGGCTGAGAGGCTCGGGAGGTTGCAGGAGACTCAGCGGGACAACGCTGAGACAATCTGGCAGCAGCTTTTGAGAATGTGGCCCAGTCACAGAGGGCCATGGACGAGGGGCTGTAGAGCATGGCCCAGTCTCAGAGGCTCAGGGGCTGTAGAGTGTGGCCCAGTCTCAGAGGCTCAGGGGCTGTAGAGTGTGGCCCAGTCTCAGAGACTGAGGGGCTGTAGAGCGTGGCCCAGTCTCAGAGGCTCAGGGGCTGTAGAGTGTGGCCCAGTCTCAGAGGCTCAGGGGCTGTAGAGTGTGGCCCAGTCTCAGAGACTGAGGGGCTGTAGAGCGTGGCCCAGTCTCAGAGGCTCAGGGGCTGTAGAGCATGGCCCACTCAGAGGCTCAGGGGCTGTAGAACATAAGAAATAGGAGCAGGAGTAGGCCATCTAGCCCTTCGAGCCTGCCCCGCCATTCAATAAGATCATGGCTGATCTGTCGTGGCTCAGTTCCACTTTCCCGCCCTCTCCCCATAACTCTTAATCCCCTCTCTTATCAAAAACCCATCAACCCGCTTCTTAAAAATATTTAGCGAGGCAGCCTCCACCACTTCAACGGGCAGAGAATTCCAGAGATTCACCACCCTTTGAGTGAAGAAGTTCCTCCTCAACTCCGTTTTAAACCGGCCCCCCCTTTATCTTGAGGCTGTGCCCCCTAGTCCTACTGTCTTTTTTGAGCGGGAAGAGTCTCTCCACCTCTATCCTATCCATCCCATTCATCATCTTATATGTCTCAATGAGATCTCCCCTCATTCTTCTAAACTCTGAGTACAAGCCTAGTTTATTCAGCCTCTCCTCATAGCTCAACCCCCTCAACTCCGGTATCAGCCTAGTTAACCTCCTCTGCACTCCCTCCAAGGCCAAA
Organism: Carcharhinus amblyrhynchos; assembly: GCF_965287045.1. Classification (NCBI taxonomy): domain Eukaryota; kingdom Metazoa; phylum Chordata; class Chondrichthyes; order Carcharhiniformes; family Carcharhinidae; genus Carcharhinus; species Carcharhinus amblyrhynchos. The sequence continues at coordinate 38,455,241 of NC_137346.1, read as the reverse complement.
ATATCTTTGCGCAGGTGCGGCGCCCAAAACTGCACACAGTACTCCAGCTGCGGCCTCACCAATGCCCTATACAGCTGCAGCAAGACCTCCCTACTTTTATATTCAATCCCCCTCGCTATGAAGGCCAGAGTGTGGCCCAGTCTCAGAGGCTGAGGGGCTGTAGAGTGTGGCCCAGTCTCAGAGGCTGAGGGGCTGTAGAGCATGGCCCAGTCTCAGAGGCTGAGGGGCTGCAGAGTGTGGCCCAGTCTCAGAGGCTGAGGGGCTGCAGAGTGTGGCCCAGTCTCAGAGGCTGAGGGGCTGCAGAGTGTGGCCCAGTCTCAGAGGCTGAGGGGCTGTAGAGTGTGGCCCAGTCTCAGAGGCTGAGGGGCTGTAGAGTGTGGCCCAGTCTCAGAGGCTGAGGGGCTGTAGAGTGTGGCCCAGTCTCAGAGGCTGAGGGGCTGTAGAGTGTGGCCCAGTCTCAGAGGCTCAGGGGCTGTAGAGCGTGGCCCAGTCTCAGAGACTCAGGGGCTGTAGAGCGTGGCCCAGTCTCAGAGACTCAGGGGCTGTAGAGCGTGGCCCAGTCTCAGAGGTCAGGGGCTGTAGAGCGTGGCCCAGTCTCAGAGACTCAGGGGCTGTAGAGTGTGGCCCAGTCTCAGAGGCTCAGGGGCTGCAGACCGTAGCCCAGTCTCAGAGGCTCAGGGGCTGTAGAGCATGGCCCAGTCTCAGAGACTCAGGGGCTGTAGAGTGTGGCCCAGTCTCAGAGACTCAGGGGCTGTAGAGTGTGGCCCAGGCTCAGGGGCTGTAGAGTGTGGCCCAGTCTCAGAGACTCAGGGGCTGTAGAGTGTGGCCCAGTCTCAGAGGCTCAGGGGCTGTAGAGTGTGGCCCAGTCTCAGAGGCTCAGGGGCTGTAGAGTGTGGCCCAGTCTCAGAGGCTCAGGGGCTGTAGAGTGTGGCCCAGTCTCAGAGGCTGAGGGGCTGTAGAGTGTGGCCCAGTCTCAGAGACTCAGGGGCTGTAGAGTGTGGCCCAGTCTCAGAGACTCAGGGGCTGTAGAGTGTGGCCCAGTCTCAGAGGCTCAGGGGCTGCAGAGTGTGGCCCAGTCTCAGAGGCTCAGGGGCTGCAGAGTGTGGCCCAGTCTCAGAGGCTCAGGGGCTGCAGAGTGTGGCCCAGTCTCAGAGGCTCAGGGGCTGCAGAGTGTGGCCCAGTCTCAGAGGCTCAGGGGCTGCAGAGTGTGGCCCAGTCTCAGAGGCTCAGGGGCTGCAGAGTGTGGCCCAGTCTCAGAGGCTCAGGGGCTGCAGAGTGTGGCCCAGTCTCAGAGGCTCAGGGGCTGCAGAGTGTGGCCCAGTCTCAGAGGCTCAGGGGCTGCAGAGTGTGGCCCAGTCTCAGAGGCTCAGGGGCTGCAGAGTGTGGCCCAGTCTCAGAGGCTCAGGGGCTGTAGAGTGTGGCCCAGTCTCAGAGACTGAGGGGCTGTAGAGTGTGGCCCAGTCTCAGAGACTGAGGGGCTGTAGAGTGTGGCCCAGTCTCAGAGGCTCAGGGGCTGTAGAGTGTGGCCCAGTCTCAGAGGCTCAGGGGCTGTAGAGTGTGGCCCAGTCTCAGAGGCTCAGGGGCTGTAGAGTGTGGCCCAGTCTCAGAGGCTCAGGGGCTGTAGAGTGTGGCCCAGTCTCAGAGACTGAGGGGCTGCAGACCGTGGCCCAGTCTCAGAGACTCAGGGGCTGTAGAGTGTGGCCCAGTCTCAGAGGCTGAGGGGCTGCAGACTGTGGCCCAGTCTCAGAGGGCAGTTGCTACAGCTGTTGACAGGTGGCCACCGCAGAGGGCTTGACCACTGTGGGTAGGTTGTCCTCTAGGACTCCAGGGCCAGGTGATGCCGGAGCTTCTGGGGTTCACTGCAGAAGTATAACCTTCCCATAGAGACCCAGGGGCCCAGGGGAGGGAGGAGGAAGGCCTCATGCCCATGCTGGAGCCTTCCAACCAGGAGACTACAGCAGTTGCCACACTTTCTGACACCACCCCCCTTCCTGCCACTGGGGCATCTCAGGAGCAGCGGGATGAACAGGATGGTTTGGTTACATCCGTGACATCTGTTAACCAGCCAGGTTCCTCAAGGTCCAGGCCCTCCAGAGAACAATCGCCAAGGGCATCACAGGGCACAGTAGGCAGCTGGTCACTGCCACTTCTGATGTACATCCTGGGGAGGCACCAAGACGCAGTGCTTGGTTACAGCAGCACCAAAATGACATGGATGAAGGGGTACCCCAGTTATTATAGAGGAATTGGGCACTATTAAGTTTCACTGTTTGTAATATATGAGCACTGAGTTTGATGGCACTTTTATTGGCACCTGCACCACTTCATATTGAATAGGTGCCAACATGGGCCTGATTATATCAGGTTTCTGCCTCAGTCTCAGGTCTCCGCACAGGCATCATCAGCCAAGTCCGTACCCATGTCCCCCACGAGACATCCCTGTACTCTGGGCTCCTGCTTAAAGACCTCTGGGATTTGCAAACTCCTCAATATGAAGCTGTCATGCACGCTGCTGGGGTATCTGACCCAGACTAGCGTGATGTGCAGCTGATGGTCACACACCAGCTGCACATTTACTAACTGCAAGCCCTTTCTTTCCATGAATCTCCCTGGATTTTTCTCCAGAGCCTTGAGGGCGATGTGGGTGCAGTCTGTAGCTCCCTGCCCATTTGGAAGCCCTGCGATGGCTGTGAACCCTGCAGTCTGGGCTTTCCTGCTGGGCCTGCTCCAGGTCAAATTTAATCTCTGGCCAGTCCGGGGATACAGGTGACCCCCTTGACATACTTGTGGAGGGATGGTTGAGAAATGCCGCAAAGATCTCCACTGGCAGCCTGGAAGGATCCGGTGACGTAAAAGTTTAAAGAGGCCGTCACTTTCACAGCCACTGGGAGTGGGTTCCCCCTCCGCCCCCACCCCCACATGCCACTACATGTCGGGTGATGTAGTCTGTCATTTTGGAACTGGAGCCCTTGGCAGCACGCAATGTCTGACAGTCATTCAAAGAACATTCACGTGTGGAACTTCCAGGGTCTTTCTTCTTCTCCTAAACCACCCCCCACCCTCCCCCCCTCCCTCTCTGGACGATTGGTGGCCACCTTCTGCCACCAGCAGCCACCCCCTGCCTCTGGTGGCCGTCTCCCTCCATTCCTGTGAGTGATAAAGCCTGGGCCTTCTCTGCCTGCAGTTCATCCTCCAGCAGCTCCTCCTCCTCCTCATCTGCTCCAGCAGCAACCAAAAGAACTGCAAGATCAATGGGTTGCATCGCAAAAGCCATCTCATCAATCTGGAGAGGGGGGGGAGGGAGGGAGGGAGGGTGTTGGGGGAAAGGGGAGAGAAAGATGGAGAAGTTAAAGAACTTTGCTGACCTCACCCCCTCAGACAAGCCATGTACACCCCCCACTATCCCCACTCCCCAATTCACACCCACCCAGAACCCATGCAGTAGTGGCCCAAGACGGCGCTCTTTTAGAGGCTCTGAGGCTGCAACACTGAATCTGCTTCTGAGAGTTTCCAGCCCATCCATCACCACCGACATTGTTTGCTGCTGCTAGCACTAGGACCCAGCATCAGCAGTAAGGCCCCAAAGTCAGCGCTCAGACCTGGGTCAGCGCTGAGAGCCCGAGGTCTGACCCCGGGGACAACATCCACCCCCCACCCCCCCCCCCCCCCACCAACACCACCCCCACTCCTACCCCACCCAAAATGCAACATGGCTGCCATGAAGCAACCCATCCCCAGCAGCCCGGAGCTGTTTGAAACCAGAGGCCTACCTCCTCGCTCGCCCTCACTGCAGCAGTGCCTGAAGCAGCCTCTTACACCATGGGTGTTCACTCATTGGTTACTGTTCCTGTGAACCAGGTGGTTAAGGCAGCTGAGCTGGGTCGATTGCGAATGAAGCTCATTAACTACATTCAGACAGTTGCAACAAAAATGCAAACTGACATTTCACCCATTCTGGGCAGGGTCCTGATCGCACCTTTTCTTTGGTAAGATGGGAACGGGCACGGAAACGGGTGCCATTCCTACTGGTCGGCTCACACCCGATTTTACAACATTTTCTCGCCGATAAACAGGCACAATCAGGTTGTAAAATCGCGGCCTTTATGCTAGGGCAGCATTGTGGCACAGTGGTTAGCTCTGCTGCCTCACAGCGCCAGGGACCCGGGTTCAATTCCCAGCTTCGGTCACTGCCTGTGCAGAGTCTGCATGTTCTCCCCGTGTCTGTGTGGGTTTCCTCCGGGTGCTCTGGTTGCCTCCCACAGTCTAAAAGACGTGCTGGTTAGGTGCATTGGCCATGTTAAAATGTCCCTCAATGTACCCGAACAGGGGCAGGAGCGTGGCGATTAGGGGATTTTCACAGTAACTTCATTGCAGTGTTAATGTAAGCCGACTTATGACACTAATAAATAAACTGTAGTTGCAGGATTTCCAGCAGCCCTGCCACGCAGCCCCTGCGCTCTATCCCTATGTCAAGGAGAAGAGGCCTGGGTAATAGTGAGCCAATGGAAATGAAGGGTGCTGCAGATTAGATGGACCCCATCGGATATGTTGAATAGAGCTGGAGGTGAACACTGGAACCATGACGTCCCCACAATGAATTGGGATTTTACTGATTGTCACACCTTTAATCAAAGTACAGCACATGGACTGTCAGTTTATCACAGGAATAGGAATAAGAACATCTTTCCCCGTATGCAAGGGGATCAATTCTGACATTTGTCTGTGAGATGGAAACTAATCTCCAAAAATTTCCTTCCAGGTGCAACCAAAAGAAAGGAAAGTTTGCAGAGTTTCGGTGTGGAACAAGTGATTATCCATGAAAACTTCCGCATTCCCTCAGAGATGAACAATGACATTGCCCTCTTGAAGACTAATGAGTCCATCGTATTCAGTTCTCAAGTGAGGTACACCCACTCACTCAGTATTAGAATATCCCTTTGCTCAAACGTTTGTTCATGAGGAGAGTAGAGTAGACCACAAAGGAGTAGTGAGTTATTACAAAGATAAACGCCTTGGTGATGGGATACTTGTGAGATGCTTATCATAAAGGTTCCAGAATGGGTGGAGGCCATTCAGCCCTTTCTGAAAATTCTTGTTCCAATAGTCCCAAGCCACTGACATGTTCTCTGAATGGCTTTGTTATTTGGGGTATTTGTTTGATGGGTGCAAGTGGCACACTGTTGTATCAGGAGAGGGGTGACTTTTCTGGGGAATGAAGCATCAAGAGGGGTGTAAAATTCCACTGGATTTTTGGCCATGGGGAGTTACGCCCATACCCGATCAGATTGGGTTGAGTGAGTCACACCTCATCTGCAAAATTTCCAGATAAGAATCTGGGCCTCCACTTCCAACTTGCCAGTAAATCTCTCACAGCCGGAGCCGCCAGTCACGTAGTTTACAACAGTGGAAGTTGTTGTAAAATGAACACCAGGGCGCACAGAACAATCCAGAAAAATAGTTGGAGGCACAGTGGTTAGCACTGCTGCCTCACAGCGCCAGGGATCCAGGTTCAGTTCTCGGCTTGGGTTGTTGTGTGGAGCTCACACATTCTCCCCGTGTCTGCGTGGGTTTCCTCTGGGTGCTCTGGTTTCCTCCCACACTCCAAAGATGTGCAGTTCGATGGATTGGCCATGCTAAATTGCCTCTTAGTGTCAGGGAGACTAGCTAGGGTAAATTCGTGGAGTTACACGGATAGGGCCTGGGTGGGATTGTGGTTGGTACAGACTTGATGGACTGAATTGCCTCCTTCTGCACTGTAGGGATTCTATGATATGGCATTGGGGGCATTAGTATTTCAGGTATGCAGGAGGAGAGACTTCTTAGTTTTCCAAATTGAGGGGGAAGGGTGCAAAAGACCCTTAAGGATCAGTCATACAAGAGTGATAACCATGGAAGTTGGTTCCCTAAGTCTGGGCCAAGCATCTTGTAGGAGCTCCACATAGTGATACCATAATGACTCCATGCAGTTGGTAAAGGCCAGTGAGTAACTCACCTCCTGACTCCACCATCTACAAGGCACAAGTCAGGAGTGTGGAATACTCTCCACTTGCCTGGATGAGTGCAGCTCCAACTACACACAAGAAGCTCAACACCATTCAGGACAAAGCAGACCATGTGATTGGCACCCCATCCACATCCTTAAACATTCACTCCCTCCATTGCTGGCTAACACTGCCAACAGTGTGTACCGTCTACAATACAGTGCGGGAACTCATCAAGATTCCTTCGATAGCACCTTCCAAACCCACAACACTGCCATCTAGAAGGTCAAAGGCAACAGACACCTGGGAACATCATCACCTACAGGTTCCCCTCCAAGTCATTCACCATCCTGACTTGGAAACGTATCTTCGTTGCTTTGTTCAGCTCATTCACCACTACCTTTTCAAGGGCAAATAGAATTGGGCAGTAAATGCTGGCCAGCTAGCAACATCCCAATCCCATAAATGAATAATAAAATAAAATTTCCTGCTCACCGGTCCAATAACCTATTACATTGGCCAATGTACCGTACCCTGACCACTCACCGGATCAGAACCTGACCCTCCCTGATAGCCCACCTCACCATCACAGGCCTTCTAATGTCACCAACCTTACACCCACCGCTCACTGCCTCCAGCTATTCAGCTCTGGTAGGCACATCACATCACAGTCACTGACAGGCTGACCTCTCTCTCAGAGGAGACAATGAGAGGGAACGAGGATACTGAACCCAATGAAGATGACTGCTCCCAGCATCATGCTGGACTGAGGATAAACCACTCGGGCCTTTAACTCCCAGCTCACCCTTGCTCTGCTATCTGACATTGTGAATGAGCTGCTGAGGGGGTGACCATGGCCCTCCTGATCCTCCATCCCCTTTTCTCAACCTTCCTGATTTCCTGCCTTCTGATGCCCATGAACTGGTACCTGCCCAATTGAGTGAGGAGGGAAAACAGCATGGCACTGGTGGAGGGGTTCCATGACTCGATCAGAGTCTGGCAGCCCCCCCTCCCCACTCAGATACCGCACAGAGTGTAGAGTTGGGATCAAAGCGTGTCAAGTTATCTGGGCATGAGTGCGCTGAAGTCAGTGCAGGGGTGTAGTAGGGATGTTGTATGCTGGCTCTCTGCAGGGTGAGTCACAGAACAAGCTCTACTGTGGAAGGCTGAGTTGAGGTTCTCACTCGGGCTGGGTTCAGGGCAGCACCGATGGCACAGGGAGCTAACAGCTGGAGTTTGCTTCTCTAAAGCTTTTCCAACATGGGGACTATTTCCTTATCCCAACCCTTTACAGGTCAGAGGGATTCTTCCCAGGAGAGGGTCAGCGCTATATTCACCATCCAACTATGGAGAGTGGGTGAGATCTTGAGACAGGATAACTTTTCTTTAATTTAATTTTTAAACTCTATCCTTCCAGTTATGAAGCCAATGCTCAGATTGGAAAGGGCAAACCCGAATCCATTCCCTGTTGCTCCAAAAACCAAATTCAAATTCCAGTTGAATCCGATTCAAGATCCCCACAAGAGAGACAAATATCTTGGGCTTGATCTGACGGTTGATCTTAGCCAAAAGGCCCACTGCAACCTCCCTGACTGAGAGCAGGGGGAGTGTTACTGAGGACCGGTGCCTTTCTGTTGGAGAAGCAGGGCAGCCCTGCAACGACCTTCATGGTCAGAGTGGATACAAGATTCACTGCAAATGGTCACCGGAGACTTCCATCTCCAAATTAGCTTGACTCGATAAGATAGAGTGATATGGATAGAAAGCAAGGCTGCCGTCTGCTGCTGGTGAACTCTCCTTGGTGGGGGTGGGGAGCAATGGCCTAGTGGTTTTATCACTAGATTATTCGTCCAGAAACTCAGCTAATGTTCTGGGGACCCAGGTTCAAATCCCGGCATGGCAGATTTGATTTCAGTAAAATATATTTATATCTGGTTCACTAATATCCTTTAGGAAGGAAATCTGCCATCCTTCCCTGGTCTGGCCTACATGTGATCATGATGTGGAGATGCTGGGATTGAACAAGGGTAAACACAGTAAGAAGTCTCACCACACCAGGTTAAAGTCCAACAGGTTTATCTGGTAGCACGAGCCACTAGCTTTCGGAGCGCTGCTCCACTCACCTGATGAAGGAGCATCACTCTGAAAGCTAGTGGATTTTAAGTCTCCAGTGTTGTGAGACTTCTTACTACATGTAACTCCAGAGCCACAGCAACGTGGTTGACGCTCAACTGCCCCCAGGAACCCAAGGCTGGGCAATAAATGCTGGCCAGCCAGGAACACCCATGTCCTGTGAAGGAATATAAATAAACGTATTAAATTCATTTAATAAAATGAACATGCATCAAATTATTGCAAGTGGGAGTGAAAAAGCAGTACAATGTTTCTGGTTTCCATCAATTCTGGTTGAGTGTGCTGAGTTTGTGTTTGCAGTGCTGAGGGTGGGTTAGGATCAGTGTGTGGTTTGCAGGGTCTTTCTCTCCACTCAGTAGTCAGTGGACATCAGGAGTTGAGGAGCCAGCTAACTAATCCCTGGTTTATATCTTACAGGCCTGTGTGTCTGCCTTGCACAAGGAAAAGTGCGGAGCTCCTTTCCTCAGCACGGGGTAGCTGGGATGAAGCGTGTCGGTACGAAGGTAATGTAACCACGGCAAGTTTCTTTCTCAACAATAACGGCCACCAGAAACAGTCAGATCAGCTGTAATATCACGATTGGTGTATATCTTGTCGTGCATTTTCTCCATTCTCTCAGGTTCCACTTCACTTGTCTCTCCCTCATTAGAGTCCATAATGATCAGTGGTGGCACGGTGGTTAGCACTGCTGCCTCACAGTGCTAGGGATCCGGGTTCAATTCTGGCCTTGAGTCTGTGAGGAATTTGTATATTCTCCCCGTGTCTGCATGGGTTTCCTCCAGGTGCTCCAGTTTCCTTCCACAGTCCAAAGATGTGAATTGGCCATGCTAACTTGCCCCTCAGTGTCCCAAGGTTAGAGGGGATTAGCGGGGATACATAGGTGGGGTTACAGGGATAGGTCTGGGTGGGATGCTTTGTCAAAGAGTGAGTGTAGATGCGATGGGCTGATTGGCCTCCTTCCGCACTGTAGGGATTCTATGATTCTATAATCAGTTGTTTAGCTTTGCTGGTCAGTGTTGAGTCCAATGTGGTGATTTAGTGTGACCAGATAACAAGCCCATGTAGACTAGTTTAGTCTCATGCGAAGGAAAAGGAAAGCAATTTACATTGATTTATTTCCAATCTCTCACATATGTTTCTGTCATCTTTGGGAAATTGACATTCTTGAGTTAAACAAGGCCAATTTTAAGCTGGCCTTGCTTGTAGATTTAGATACAACACCTGAACAAACAGAACGATGTTTACGGAGAATAGATTTCTACACACTAAGACACACAGCCCTCTCCCTGTCCATTGTCTAGGTTCATAGAATCATAAAATCCTACAGTGCAAAAGGAAGCTATTTGGCCCATCAAGTCTGCACCGACCACAATCCCACCCAGCCTCTATTCCTATAATCCCATGCATTTACCCTAGCTAGTCCCCATGACACTAAGGGGCAATTTAGTATGGACAACCCACCTATCCTGTACATCTTTAGACTGTGGGACGAAACCGGGGCACCCGGAAGAAACCCACGCAGACACAGGGAACATGCAGAATTGAACCTGGGTCCCTGGCGCTGTGAGGCAGCAGTGCTAACCACTGCGCCACCCTCCTTTTCTCTCAAACCTTTCTCAGTCGAGCAAATCTCGGAAACCTTGGATTTTCCCAAAGTCAGCAAGATGCTGTGGACCTTTAAAACTGGTGGTCCCATCCCTGACAGCTCCAATTTCCGTCAAGGGGGAGTAAGGGGCTGAGATGGTGCAGGTCATGAACCCGCACTCTGCATGCCTGATCTGTTCAGCCCCATCATGGGGTAGGCCTCTCCCAGCCCGCCATCATTTTCCTGGAGTTAAGATTCACTGTCCCTCAGAGGTGTCAGCAACCATTGTTTGGTTCAAAAGGATTTACCCATGTCCCTATTGCCAAGCTATGGCCCTCCACTCATGCTCCATGCCCTTCATATCCCCCATGCCAACCTTCATCGACCCCATGATCTCCTCCACATCCTCCATACCCACCAATGTACTTCCACGCTTATTCACACAGTATACACTCTATAGTAACAATGTCACATGTGAAAAAGCTTTTAAAATGTTATTCATTCCTAACTTTCAGAAAAAAACTGTTTTTACTACAGCTCAATGATAATGTCAACCAACCAGATCTCTAAAGTATCAACAGCAGAGAATCTTGACACCTCTTCATCTTTTATTCTTTCATGAGATGTGAGTGTTGTTGGCTAGACCAGCAATTATTGTCCATCGCTAATTTCCCTCAGGAATGTGGTGGTTAGCTGTCTTCTTGAACCCCTGTAGTTCACGTGGGGTAGGTAATCCGCAGTGCTGTTAGGAAGGGCGTGCCGGGATTCTGACCCAATGATGGTGAAGGAATAGTGAGGTAGCTCAGGATGGTGTGCAATTTAGTGAAGAGGTGGTGGTGTCCCAGATTGGATGTTTCTTTCTTATTCAGCTTTTCTCAATGTTACAAGGGCTTGCCCCAATGTTGGTTGGTCACCCTTCATATCATTTCTGTTTTTGTGCTGGGTTTAGTGTTGTGGCCAAATGCCCTGCCTGCTGTTAATCCTCCCCATTTATCTGGCCTGGGGACCAGCACTGATTGGCTTGCCAATGGTTGGATATCAAACATTCAGACTGGCAGAATAGGCACGTGTGGGAATCCTTTTGGACCAGTGCAAACTAACTGGCTCTATTCAGAAGATTTCAGTGTCATTACCTGGTTTAATGTCCTAACTATTTTAGGGGTTGTGGGTTTGAACTAAAAAATAGAAGGTGTGGTTTACACACATCGATTCAAACACAGGTTTTATTAAGGAGCTGCTCTCTGTACTGCATCAGAATACAAAACTGAAAGTAAAACAGCAGCCTGAGCATACACCCTAATGATATCACTATCAGGTGATCAGCTCTTAAAGCAACCTGCAATCCTTTTAAATATGTAACAGCGTTATTCACATTAAAATAGTGATGCTGGATTAGCTGTATAATCGGATCTGAACATCTTGTTACATTTTTCTTGCAGATGGTTTATTGACAGGTCACGGTGGAAGAACACAAAAAAAAATATCAGGTTATGTGACTGGGTGGGGATACTATAGAGCAAAAGGAAAATTACCATCTCACGATCTCAAACATGCACAAGTGTACATTCAGGTACAAAGTTTATCTGCTTTCCATTTTGTATTACTTTCCCACATTGCTCCTGTTTTTCAGATAGTTGACTAGAGTGCATTGTCATAATAAATAGACATATGATATCAGTGACCACCAGTGATCAGCTGTACACTGGGAACAGATACAGTGATCAGCTGTACACTGGGAACAGATACAGTGACCACCAGTGACTAGCAATACAGGAGTTGAGACATCTTGTTGAAGTTGTACAAGACACTGGTAAGGCCACACTTGGAATGCTGTGTGCAGTTCTGGTCACCCTATTATAAACTAGCAAGAGTGCAGAAAAGATTTACTAAGATGCTACCAGGACTTGATGAATTCAGTTATAAGGAGAGGCTGAATAAGCTGGGACTTTTTTCTCTGGAATGTAAGAGGCTAAGGGATGACTTTATAGAGGTCTACAAAATAATGAAGGGCACAGACAAGGTAGATAGTCAATATCTTTTCCCAAAGGTAGGAGAGTCTAAAACTAGAGGGCATAGGTTTAAGGTGAGAGGGGAGAGATACAAAAGTGTCCAGAGGGGTAATTTTTTCACACAGAGGATGGTGAGTGGAACAAGCTGCCAGAGGTAGTAGTAGAGGCGGGTACAATTTTATCTTTTAAAAGACATTTAGATAGCTACATGGGTACGATGGGTATAGAGGGATATGGGCCAAATGTGGGCAATTGGGATTAGCTTAGGGGTTTTAAAAAACAAGGATGGCATGGACAAGTTGGGCCGAAGGGCCTGTTTCCATGCTGTAAACCTCTACGACTCTAAAAGCAGTGAAATGGGGAAATAAGAGTACTGGCCCTTTTGGGAAGGGATGGAATCTGACAAACTGACTTGATCTGCTCAACCTGACTTCTTGGGTCTCGCTACAAAGGAATGATTTGAATAGACTCAGCAACTGTCTCTGGAGAGAGCCCAAAGAAAGAAACACAAGTGAAATGTTATTATGTTTGGTCCAGTAAGAAGTCACACTTTCCAACACCAACACTCACCTGATGTGATCATGAGCAGTGCTCGTGATTCCAAATAAACCTGTTGGACTTTAATCTGATGTTGTGAGACTTCTTACTGTGTCTATCCCAGTCCAATGCTGGCATCTCCACATCATGTGTGACAACTGTGTTGTCACCCTCCATGCTAATGGCTGCCTCCTTATGTTAGCAATAATCCAGCAAGCAGAGAGAAATCTGTCTGTCTGTCTGTGGTGATGCCATTGTCAAAAAAAAAACAATTCTCATCTTTACACAAAATCTCACATTTGCTTCATAACCCAGACAGTGAGTTTCCTGTCAAGTTTCCCTGGTTTATCGCAGGCAGCACGGTGGCACAGTGGTTAGCACTGCTGCCTCACAGCGCCAGGGACCTGGGTTCAATTCCTGCCTTGTGTGGATTCTGCACATTCTCCCCACATCTGCGTGGGTTTCTTCCTGGTGCTCTGGTTTCCTCCCACACCCCCAAAGATGTGCTATTAGGCTGATTGGAGGTAATAAATTGTCCGTAAATTAGTTTCCCTCAATGTGGAATGCCATAATCTTAGATAAGGGTCATGGGTGGAGGGGGGATTGTTATTTGTACAATGGCGGCGCGGGCTCGTTGGGCCGAAGGGCCTGTTTCCCGGGCTGTTTTTGTTCTTTGTTAAATTGCCCGTCAGCGCCAGGGAGACTAACAGGGTAAACACAAGGGGTTACGGGGATAGAGCTTGGGTGGGAGTGTGATCGTGCAGGCTCGATGGACTGAATGGCTTCCTTTCGTACTGTAGGGATACTCTGATTCTATGAATGTACAATGTACTAGCTCTGCTAACGTTCTGTTCTTTTGCAGGATTATATGACCTGTGCATCACCGCACCCACTAACTGAAAACATGTTCTGTGCTAAAGGCAATAATTCAGACACCTGTAGAGGTAAAGTTTTCTTTAGTCATTCTGCACTCAACTTCCTCCCCATATCCTGAAGGCTCCTAATCTCTCACACAAGTAGCCATTCACAAGGCAGAGTGTTTAACCATGAATTATCATAAGCAACTTCATGTTCATCTACATACCCACACATATACACACCCACATACACACACTCACACTCACTCATGCGCGCACACACTCACATGCACAAACACGCAAACCCGCACACCCCCCCCCACCCCCACCCACACACACGAACACACACACACACACACACACACATACTCTCAAACATCCACACACACACACTCCCAGCGTGAACCCACACTCCCATGTGAACCACACTTCTGACGTGAACCCCCAACTCCTGGTGTGAACCCACACTCCTGGTTCACACTGTTGGGTAAAGCTGTATGTAGAATCATAGAATCCCTACAGTGCAGAAAGAGGCCATTCAGCCCATCGAATCTGCACTGACCACAATCCCACCAGACCCTATCCTCTAACCCCATGTATTTATCCTGCTCATCTCCCTGACACTAAGGGGCAATTTAGCATGGCCAAGCCATCTAACCTGCCATCTTGGGGTGGCATAGTGGCACAGTGATTAGCAGTGCCAGGGACCCAGGATCAATTCAGGCCTTGGGTCACTGTGTGTGGAGTTTACAAATTCTCCCATGTCTGAGTGGGTTTTTTCTGGGTGCTGCGGTTTCTTCCCACAGTCCAAAGACGTGCGGGTTAGGTGGGCTGGCCATGATAAAATTAATCAGGGAGATTAGCGTGGTAAATATGAAAGATTATGGAAGTGGTGGGATTGTGATCGGTATAGACTCGACAGGCTGAATGGCCTCCTTGTGCACTGTCGGGATTCCATGATCTTTGGAGTGTGGGAGGAAACCGGGGCACCCGGATGAAACCCACGCAGACAGTGACCCACAGTGAGGCAGCAGTGCTAACCACACATTGGCTAACCAAGTCAGCCAATAATACTGATTAAATCAGTAATCAGTGACATTTGGGGAAGTGGGGTGGTGGGGAAGGGGGGTGGTGGGGTGGGGAAGGGGGGTGGTGGGGAAGGGGGGGTTGGGGGGTGGGGAAGTGGGGTGGTGGGGAAGGGGGGGTTGGGGGGTGGGGAAGTGGGGTGGTGGGGAAGGGGGGGTTGGGGGGTGGGGAAGTGGGGTGGTGGGGAAGGGGGGGTTGGGGGGTGGGGAAGTGGGGGGGTGGGGAAGTGGGGGGTGGGGAAGTGGGGGGTGGGGAAGTGGGGGGTGGGGGGGTGGGGGGTGGGGAAGTGGGGAAGTGGGGGGTGGGGAAGTGGGGAAGTGGGGGGTGGGGAGGTGGGGGGGTGGGGAAGTGGGGGGTGGGGGGGTGGGGTGGTGGCGGTGGGGGTTGGGGGGTGGCGAAGTGGGGGTTGGGGGGTGGCGAAGTGGGGGTTGGGGAGTGGGGGTTGGGGAGTGGGGGTTGGGGGGTGGGGTGGTGGGTGGGGAAGTGGGGGGTGGGGGGTGGGGAAGTGGGTGGGGTGGTGGGGGTTGGGGAAGTGGGGTGGGAGGGGAGAGGGGTGGGAGAGGGGTGGGAGGGAGAGGGAGGGAGGGGGAGGGGGAGGGGGGAGGGAGAGGGGAGGGGAGGGGAGGGAGGGAGGGGGAGGGGAGGGAGGGGAGGGGGAGAGGGGGTGGGAGGGGAGGGGGGGGAGGGGGAGAGGGGGGGAGAGGGGTGGGGGGGAGGGGGGGGAGGGGGAGGGGGGGAGAGGGGTGGGGGGGGGGAGGGGAGGGGGTGGGGGAGGAGAGGGGGTGGGGGGGAGACGAG